>NC_072773.1:17666964-17966964 GCF_022539595.1 Amphiprion ocellaris
ACGTTTTTAGAGCGACATGCTATACTATGACGTTTGTAGAGCGAAATGCTATACAATGACGTTTTTAGAGCGACATGCTATACTATGACGTTTCTTGAGAGACATGCTATACTATGACGTTTTTAGAGCGACATGCTATACTATGACGTTTTTTGGGCGACATGCTGTACTATGATGTTTTTTGGATGACATGCTAAACTATGACGTTTTTTGAGCCACATGCTATACTATTACATTTTTAGAGTGACATGCTATATTATGACGTTTTTAGAGTGACATGCTATCCTATGACGTTTTTAGAGTGACATGCTACACTATGACTTTTTTTGAGCGACATGTTACACTATGACGTTTTTAGAGCGACAGGCTATACAATGACGTTTTTAGAGCGACATGCTATAATATGATGTTTTTTGGACCAAAGGCTCTCCTATGACATTTTTTGAGCCACATGCTATACTGTGACTTTTTTAGAGCGACATGCTATACTATGACGCTTTTAGAGCGACATGCTATACAATGACGTTTTTAGAGCGAGATGCTATACTATGACGTTTTTAGAGCGACATGCTATACTATGACATTTTCTGAGAACACATGCTAAACTATGACGTTTTTTGAGCCACATGCTATACTATTACATTTTTAGAGTGACATGCTATATTATGACGTTTTTAGAGCGACATGCTATACTATGACGTTTTTAGAGCGAGATGCTATACTATGACGTTTTTAGAGCGACATGCAATACTATGACGTTTGTAGAGCGACATGCTATACAATAACGTTTTTAGAGCGACATGCTATACTATGACGTTTCTTGAGAGACATGCTATACTATGACGTTTCTTGAGAGACATGCTATACTATGACGTTTTTAGAGCGACATGCTATACTATGACGTTTTTTGGGTGACATGCTGTACTATGATGATTTTTGGACGACATGCTAAACTGTGACGTTTTTTGAGTCACATGCTATACTATTACATTTTTAGAGTGACATGCTATATTATGACGTTTTTAGAGCGACATGCTATACCATGACGTTTTTAGAGCGACATGCTATACTATGACGTTTCAAGAGCAAAATGCTATACGATGACGTTTTTTGGACGACATGCTATACTATGACGTTTTTTGGGCGACATGCTATATGATGACATTTTTAGAGCGACATGCTATACTATGACGTTTTTAGAGCGACATGCTATACTATAACGTTTTTAGAGCGACATGCTACACTATGACGTTTTTTGAGCGACATGCTATACAATGACGTTTTTAGAGCGACATGCTGTACTATGACATTTGCTGGACCAAAGGCTATACGATGACATTTTTTGAGCCACAAGCTATACTATGACTTTTTTAGAGCGACATGCTATGCTATGACGCTTTTAGAGCGACATGCTATACAATGACGTTTTTAGAGCGACATGCTATACTATGACGTTTGCTGGACCAAAGGCTATACGATGACATTTTTTGAGCCACAAGCTATACTATGACGTTTTTAGAGCGACATGCTATACTATGACGTTTTTTGAGCCACATGCTATACTATTACATTTTTAGAGTGACATGCTATATTATGACGTTTTTAGAGCGACATGCTATACTATGACGTTTTTAGAGCGAGATGCTATACTATGACGTTTTTAGACCGACATGCAATACTATGACGTTTGTAGAGCGACATGCTATACAATGACGTTTTTAGAGTGACATGCTATACTATGACCTTTTTAGAGCGACACGCTATACTTTGAGGTTTTTAGAATGACATGCTGTACTCTGTTTTTTAGAGCGACATGCTATACTATGACGTTTTTTGGGTGACATGCCACACTATGACGTTTTTAGAGCCACATGCTATACTATGACGTTTTTTGAGCTACATGCTATAGTATGACATTTTTAGAGCGACAGGCTATACTCTGACGTTTTTTGAGCGTCATGCTATACTATGACGTTTTTAGAGCGACATGCTATACTATGACGTTTTTAGAGCGACATGCTGTACTATGACGTTTTTTGAGGCACATGCTATACTATGATGTTTTTTGAGCCACATGCTATACTATCACGTTTTTTGGGTGACATGCTATACCATGACGTTTTCAGAGCGACATGCTGTACAATGACGTTTTTAGAGCGACATGCTATACTATGACGTTTTTTTGGGCGACATGCTATACTATGACGTTTTTTGAGCGACATGCTATACGATCACGTTTTCTGGGTGACATGCTATACTATGTTTTTAGAGCGACATGCTATACTATGACGATTTTTCAGCCACATGCTATACTATGACGTTTTTTGATCCACATGCTATACGATGACGTTTGTAGAGCCACATGCTAAACTATGACGTTTTTTGGACGACATGCTATACTATGAACTACAGGCCATACTATGTTATTCTGGAAAAGTATAGTATACTTTCACATTTTCTGAACTACATCCTATACTATGGCATTATACACAGAGTGCTTTGGTTACATGTTGATTTATGACCTACATTTTTTTCTGTTTTGCTTTTTGACGGCATTACCACAGACCTGACCGTGAACACTGTTGACACCCACCTGAGGGAGACGCTGCCTAAGATCTCAAGGCTGCTTGGTCGTGGTCTTTCTGGTCCTGCTCCAGAATGCCTTCATCAAGTACGTCTTCTTTTGAAGAGGCCCTCAGATGCTGCAATCTCTGACCTTAAGGAGGAACTGCTACTTCCACTCTGTAACGAGACCGTGGTTATTTTAAAGACCCAGCTCCCGGCGGCTTTGAGTGAAAGTTTAACACCCATCAAAACGGAACTACAGATAGTTAAATCTGAGCTGTCAATCTGTATTTCAAACATCAAGTCCGACCCGGCTGCCCTAAAGCATGCTGTGGGTGAAACGGAAACTTCACTCTCCACATCACCCACGACATCGTCACACTCCAAAGCAGAGCACCTGTCTGCTGAACTTTTAAAAGTGGACTATAAATGTGAAGAATGTGAGCAGCAGCAGACTGTGAGCAGCGGAATAGATGTGATCAGAAAGAAGTCATTTTCTTTTTTCTTTTCTTTCTGGTTGACTTGATGCTGTCAGATGCAGATGTTGGAGCTGATTCTGATCTTTCAGGATAAAAAGCTGCTTTTCCTTTACAGACTTTTCAGGAAAATTTTCTCAGGTTTTCTCTGCTATTTATATTTTTATTATGTGATTATTTCATTATTTCTTTATTGTAAAATAAAGTTTGAGGCATAAAGACTCATTTAGTTATTTTAATCCTGAAATCTTTGATGTAGCAGAACTAAACTTCCATTTTCCTTCTTGTACTTCTGATACTAGAACTAAACGTATCTTCAACACAGATCGTCTGCTTTTAATGAATCAGCAGCAACAACAAATGAGACAATTTTCAACAAATTAATGAAACTGATGTCATTTAAAAATATCAGAGTCTGTTTTAGTGTCAAATTAAAGCTGATTACTGACAAGAAGAACATTAATGTTACTGTTTTAATCACATTTAAGTTTCCTGAACATTACATTAATGTCAACCAGCCAGTTTTATGAACTTCATAAACCACATTACAGGAACACAACACACTTCAGCTGTTTACATGAAACTCAACACAAACATCGTTAGCTTAATGCTACGTTAGCTTAATGCTACGTTAGCTTCAATCAGGCTACGACTGAGCAGCTAGCTCGGTTAGCATCGCTAACATTAAAGCTAATATTTACTATGCTAACTTTCTTCTCTGGTCAACACACACTGAAACAAACTCCACCAACATCTCGAGTGCATGGCACACATTATATCTGACACTAAAGCTGCATATAAAGTGCATTAAAAGCGGCACCGATACGAAAATAAACATTTACTTACCAATCTATTAGAGTCCTTTCAGTGTCTGCTGGTAGAATCAGCCGAAGGTAGAAAACTGGTTAAAACAAGCCAACGGGCAGGAAAACTGTCTGTGGAAAATGTTCTGCTGCTCCACCGACAAATAAACCAACAGTTACTATATTAGAATTAATCCAAGCGAGGAGAGCAGAGTCTCTGCTGCCTCCTCCATAGGACCTGTCAATCATTCCAGATCAGACTATCAATCAAGTAGTCCCGCCCCCTGGCTTCGCAAAACTTTAACGCTGTATAAAAAAATCAATATTGATTAATTTTAAGATCGGCCAATGGGTTTCCTGTTTTCCACGTAGTCGGTGTTGGCTTTGAACCGCAGCAACTGGCCACCATCAGGTGGACCGGCTCGTCCTCGTAGGGATCCTCCTGTAGCCTTGAGGGAACCACAGGAACATTCAGTAGCTGTTGGAGTCCTTCCTGTCAGGCTTGTGGTAGAACGGCTCTGAAGTATCTTGCACTTGTCTTATCTGGAACAATCTAACAGCCTAAACTGTTAACAGCGGTGTAAAGAAGCAAACACACAGGCATAGATTAGGACTCAAACTAGATTTATTTTAGAAAACAAATCAACTTAGAGGCATTTGTTCACACATGTGGCTGAATAGGAGGCCGTCCAATCAGATTCGAGGTCTCCACTCTGTAGTTTGTTTGTTCGGTGAGACTCTTGGACCTCCATCAGCTGACGTGGATGTTTGATGGTCTTCCTCTCTAGTGCCAGATGATTTATCCATGAATTCAGCAGCTACAGACTGAAATGAAACTCATGCTGCCGTGATAGAATTCCTGTTCCAGATCAAATGTTCAGAGCCCACCTTGAATGCATGCCATCTGCTGTCTGGATAGTTTTTGTCATTGTAGTCTTCAATAGTCTTTTTCCTCATGTAAGGATGTTCTCAGTCTCTGCAGACGTCCCTCATTGTGCATCTCCAGAGAAGAAACAGAAAAACCGATCACTGCTTCAACATCAAATGCTCTCCAGCATTGAGAGTGTTTTAGGAATTCATTCATTGTGTTGTGAACTTTGAAGGAGCAGAAACTTTACAACTGCCAAAGATATGAGCCCCAATTCTGGATGTTTTAGGAAATGAAGTTCATCAAATGAACACTTGATTTTTGCTGATAACTATCATTAAATTACTGAAGAAATCCAACATAAAAACCTGTAAACTCTCAGGCAGCTTTTGTTAAAGTTCGTCTATAATTCTATCATCATGTTCTGGAACCAGGACTCTGCAGAAGTTCCTTCAAACAGATACTTGTGTGTTTCTATGTCAGGCCTCAGTTTTGAACGTATAGCAGAGGATTAGAAAGGAGTGATTTTAATATTTAAATCAGTCCAGTAAATGTTTGGAGTAAAAACGATTAAAATTTTGATTTAGATAGATTTGTGACAAATAATATTGTAGAGTCTCACTTAAATATATCCAAATTAGTTCAGTGTATTTACATTTTATAGAATATTTGATTTCTTAATCTCAATACTGTAGGGTCTGACCCTAAATATTATAATAATGATGTCAATTTAAATAATATTTTAGTGCAGAGTCATAAACTTTAATCAGCTAAACTTACATAATAAATATCACTGCACAATCTTAACCTGAACATTTATATTATTGAGGTAAATTTACATAAATCATGATATTCTAGAGTCTTAACTGGAATATTTCTGACATGAATCTTTTTGTATTGTGCTGATAAACAACAATAAAGTGACTTTCAGATAATAGTTATTGTCTGTGATTGTGAGCCTAAATTCCTCCACATTCGGGAACTTTACCTGCAGCACTTGTAGGAATAAATAAAAATAGAATCTGTTCATTTCCACATTATGCACATTCATTTATTTTTAATATCTCAGACTGAATGGTAGCTGTCAGTAAAAACAAACTCATCTGCTGGACTGCATTTCCCAAAATGGAATCATGGACAGAACTTAACACTCATGTATCCATGGCAACGCTCAAGTTTCTGCTTCTTACCAAAGTTCAAAACACAAGTAAAGATTTTAATGTAAAACTTCAGGGATGACTGCTGACCATAAGTATTCTGATCAATACTTCATGATCAATATCAGGACAGATGTTACAGTTCCAGCTGTTGCATTAGACTGCAGTTATTCACAGAGAAATTAAAACATCACATTCCTCATGAAAACTAGATGGGACTTTTATTAAATAAAGTGTTGGTGAATAAACAGTGTAAAAAGTGCAAAGCAGCTCCATTAAATCAGGAGATGTGAGACTTCCACAGCATGGATCACCATCTGCTGTGTTGATTCATAGCTGAATGTCAGAATGAACTGAACTAGAAAAGCTGCTTTGAGCTGCAACATTACGGTCTGACAATCCAACACCATCACAGTTTTCATCTGGTTGTTTTGCTCCAACATGCTGTGAAGTTCAGTTTTTACCTGAATCAATACAGAGATTCTATTTCCAACCAAGACTGGAATAAAAATTAGAATGTTATGAGGTTATTAATGCAACTAAATCCTTTCAGATGGAAGGATTTACTTCTAAGTTCTAATTCAAGTTTCAGTTGGAGCACATTGCATTCACAAAGAAAAACAGCGAACCTTCATAGCAACATTTAATAAACCTAAAGCTTCCCTGTTGGCTCATTGGTGGAGTTTGTTACTGAGCATCTGAACCTTAAATCCAGTGAGACGACCATCTTCAGTCGAGGCCAGTCAGAGAACTTCAAGACCTTCCATCAGCTGGACCAGATGTGGCATCATCTCCCTCTGAACATCTGGATGACAGGAGAAAAGACAGAAATCAAACACAGATCACAGAAATACAATTTATTCACTTTCATCATTTTATAAAAGTAGCATGAACTTTATTAAAACTTGACAATCAGTAATGAAAGTAAATGTTTTTATCTCGTGTTGAAGCTAAATTTAAAGTCAATTTTAATGACAGTTTATCCTGAGAGGAGTGAGAATGGAGCTTTTCTTTCCTTTTTAGAATATTCCCTCAAAATATTCTGTTTATTATTGGCTTTAGAAGCATTTTTCTTTACTTATTTATTTTTAGATACCTCAGACTGATGCACTTTGCTGGTTTGCAGATAATTTCATGTACAATGACAATAAAGATCTTCTATTATAACATATTGCTAAAACAAGAACTGCAGAACCTTCTCAACCATCTCTCAGGCCTGCAAAATTCCAAACTGCAACAAAGAATTATCTGATGTAGTTATTAATAATCTTTACTGAACCAGCCCCTGGAATTAAATAAAAATCTGTATATGGATATGATTTTCTCTGATGGGAACCACTATGGAAGCCGTAAATTATTAACTATCCTTTGAAGGGAAAGATTAGGTCTTCTTCAGGTGGATAAAAAAAATGCTCTCCCTTAAAAAAAAAAAAAAAAATGCATACAATAAAGTAAATCTCTTCTGCACTGCACACATACTACACTTTTGTATAACTCTGGATGTCAGAGTAAAGGCAGACAGATCCACCAATCAGCCACAACATTCTGACCACTGACAGCTGAAGAGAACAACATCCATCATCTTGTTCTAATGCAACGTTCTGCTGGGAAACCTTGACGTTCATGTGGATGTTTGACATGTACCACCACCTAAACACTGCAGGACAAACAACCCCCTAGTCTCCATGGCAACAGCAGTCCTTGATGCCAGCTGCCACCCTCAGCAGGACAAACTGAAACTACTCAGGAGTGGTCCGAGGAACACGACAGAGCTAAGCTGTTCACCTGGGTTCCACACTCTCCACATCCAGATCTGATTGAGAATCTGTGGGATGGTCCAGGATCAGCCTGGTCTAGGTAGGACCCACCCTGCAACCCACAGGACCCACAGAATCCACAGGACATCCCCAGAGGTTCTGATGAACCACTGGGTCAGAGGAGTTTTAGCAGCATAAAGGGACCAACACAGTATTAGTCAGGTGGTCAGAATGTTATACTGTTATATTGTCATGCTGATTATATGATCAGTAAATGTTACCATCAATTATAATGTCCACATTGATCAGGAAAAAAAAACATCAGTTCATTCAGAAACTGTGGGGTTAAACCTAAAAACACAGACCTCAACAGCAGTTTGTTTCAAAGCAGAACACCAGCTGGTTTTCACTAAAGAAGCTTTCAGAGCAACAATTAAATGACAGTTTTGTTCTCATTAAGTTCACAGTCAGTGTCAGCCAAAATCATGTATACACGCATCAGGAAAAGAAAAACTTTTATAAATATTTCATTTGTATAAGTACTTCTATACATATAGATTCCTCTTTCAAAATCACGATAACTCTGTGTCCTGTTGTACGATGTTTTCCCAACAGATGGCGCTACCCTCATGAATGGAGCATCAACAAATGACGTCTACAACAGAACAGAAATGTCTGGAAGCCAGTGGCCACCACTTTGAGCACCTCTTGTAATTGTAGAGGCCAAAGATAACTTTTATTAATCTCGTGATGTCAGAATACATTTGGTATTGAAATATTTATGCAAGTTTTTCTTTTCCTGATGTGTGTAAACATTATTTTGGCTGACTCTGTATAATGGGTTTCTGACAGGTCACCAGGCGACACCTTTTTATAATAATGATAAACATACCTGCATTCTACAGGAGAGATTTTCCTCATGTGCAGGTAAAGATGTGTGAGGAGCTTAGAGATGACAGGAGCAGGAGTCATCCTCACTAATTCAGCTTCCACCTAGAAACAGAAAGACCACAAACAAACACACTGATATACTCTCAAACATTCAACCTCACAGCGTCAAAATATCTGTTTAGGAAGTGTTGTTTCTAAATTCTGCTGAAAGCATTGACAGACATTCTCTTACAAGGTTGTGTAAAAAGCAGCCTGTCCTCTGAGCTACTGAGAAATTTTCCTGAACAAAGTTTCTACGTGTAAATAGGCTCAACAAAAACTAAAGCCTCAGTCAGAGATAACAGGTATCGCAAATTATAAACAACTTTCTTTGTTAACTCAGACTTTCTGCTTCAACCTCACATAAAAAGGGGAGTTTAACTCATCAGGTGACTGAAAATGAACGGCTTGTGCAGTTCTAGATCCAAAAGTAGGATGTTTCAACTCATGTTTTACTACAAATACATGCAGTAATAAATAAATACAATGGCTGGTTGTTAGTTTATTCATTATTAATGTCATTTTATATACTGGATTGAACTTGAGCAGTGGAAGGGAGAAAGAATTTAATGAAATTATGGAGATTCAGAGAGGTAATGTTGCGCAATGTTAAGTTAAGCGCAGTTCAATTCAAACCAGCTGAATGTTAAACTTCAGTGCAGCTGAACGGGTTTCAGTTAACCTTAAAGTAAAATAATTTTTAAAAGCTAAATTACACAGCAGAGAAATACAGGTTGGGAAATTCATTCTAATAATGACGGACAGCTGTGCCAGCAACTAACGCAGGTGTTCAGCGGTAAGTTAGCCACCTGTGTTAATTAGCCCACTAGCTAACTTATCCACTTACCTAGCTAACTGCTCAAACACGACAAAACACAACTCTTCGCAAATCGCTGACTTAACGTACAACAAAACAACGCTACTGGTTAGAAGTATTTATCTTCCTACCGTGTTTTACTCCAAAAACAAGGTCAACAGTAGCCAGAGATGCTACCAGACGTGCCGGCCATAGATATATATAGCAGACTAGATACGCTAGCGCACTGTCTTCTATATATATCTATGGTCTGACCAATCACTGCTCTCTGGCTTCGCCCCCTGAGAATCTTGTCGTTCGGCTCCACATTTGCTGATGACCACTTCCGGTCTCAGAAAATGAAAAAAAAAAAACAACGGGCCTTTTGTCTTTCTGTCTCTTACTGATTTTTTTTTCTTATTCTAAATATAAAATGAAAATCAAAGCATTTTTTAAATTTCGTATATCCCTTTTGATCATGAAAAGGAAAAACGCCTTGTATTTCAATTTTTGTATTTTAAAACGAAAATCAAATAACCACTCGTTATTTGTTTTTCAATACCCGTTTCAGGACAGAAAATCCAATTGCCAGATAAATACACGGACCAATCATACATGTCATGCCCAATTACACTGTAAACTTAATCCATTTCTTTGGTTACAAATATTCGGTAATAACAAACTTTACTTTAATCGCAAAAATTAACTTAGATGAGATCTGTGTATTTGCACATTATGACTCAGATATATCATGTGTGATTGTATTTAGTTGCAAATAATATTCTGCGAATGCAACTTTTAATTTTCTCTTTTGTGGTTTTCATCTTACCTGTGTCACGTGATTTCGTTATGACCGGAAGTAATTCTTCTTCGTTTTTTCAAACAGCTGAACATGTCTGTCGCGTCCGCGTAACTCAAAGTTCCTAAACGTGGTGAGTTAAGTTTAAACACAAGCTGAAACAATGCTCTAACAGCCAGTAGCAAGTGAAAGAAGGTTTATTAAACAGACCGAAATTGTGTTGGAAGAAACTGTTTGTACAACAGGAATTAAAACTTGAACTAGCAACCCTAGCCTAGTTAGATTGCTAGCATAGTTAGCAAACTTTTATACTTAGCTCAACGGTGGCTAATGCTAAATGGTAACTTCAGCTAGTTGGTGATGAAAGAAGAGAGACCAGGTTAGCTCAGCTAGCAGCTCCACCAAAGGTAATTTTCAGTTGTGGTTTCGTTGACTGTTTGATTCTTTTGCATTTTGTTTTAATATACCTTCCGAAGTTAATGTGTCACTTCTGAGTCAAGGCTGGACGGAGTCACCAGCATGTAGAGCTGTGTAACTGTAGCACCGTGCAGTTGTCAAGACGAGTTTATTTTTGGGATCGACGTTTTAAGGGTGCCTAATACTGTTGTGGGTCTTATAATAAATTGACATCAAACTCCGTTTTGTAAAATCGAAAATGGTTTCTTACATTAGTCACGCATATAGAAAATGACTTTTTACTTTTTTCTAAACTTTAGCAGGTTTGGGCTTTAACTATCCTGTAGAGTCTTCTCTGAAAATGTTTCTTCATGTGTTCAAGTGCATATAAATACCTAAGACTATTTGTAAAGTTCTTTTACAGATAGTTATATATGCGTGCACTGTACTCATCACCTAACATAAGCAGATCAGGTTGTTTGTTGACGATCCCTTGTCCACTAATGTATCTGGCACTTAAGTGCTGGTGAGAAGGTTTTGGGCTCTCATATTGTTTTGTTGCCTTAAGAAGTTTTTAAGATGTACTGTGTAATTGTGTGTGCAGCTCAGGGCTGTACTACAAAGCAAGACTAATGGGTTAGTGAGGTACATTTGGCCTCAAGTCAGAGATTTCAGTGTCCTGAAGGTGATTATCAACCTGGTAGATCACCATTGTAATAATACTGCACAGCTAAATTCCTCTGGAGCAGGTTGTGCTCAGAGTTTGGGGTTTAAATCGGCTGTAACCTCATGAAACTGACTGTGTGTAAAGCTTTGCCACAGTTAGCAAGAGTCATTCCACTTAATTGTTTCTGTCTCATGGAGCATATGCCCTGTCTTGAAAAAAAGGGTTAGGACTGAAATACTCCTCAATGTTAGTCTGGTTTTAAAATATGTCAGAGTTTTGATCCCTAATTCAAAGATTCTCACACTACTGTCATAGAGAAGGAAAGAAACCAGAAAAAGGTTCACAAATCAAGAGGCTTGAATCTAAAAATGTAAACCTTTTTTTCTTAAAAAAAAATTCTCACAAAGATTAATTGATTGGTGATAATTTAATCATTAACAGTTAATTAATTAGTGCTTGGTGATGGTGTAAAAAAATTGCAAAGTAACTATAAACTGTTCTTAAACTGTTGTCCTCTTCCACAGCGTCTTCTTGTCTGTATTTTGGTTGGTTGAAAAGAGAGCGATGGCCAGTCCAGAGCTTCTGCTGGACTCCAGTATTCGGCTGTGGGTGGTTCTGCCCATCGTCTTCATCACTTTCTTTGTTGGAATCATTCGTCACTATGTTACCCAGCTGCTTCACAGTGACAAGAAGGTCGACCTGGAGCAGGTTTCTGACAGGTGAGGTCAAATTTGACCAACAAACATTTGTTTTTATGAGCTTTGGTCTTTGTTTTTGTGTTTCTTGGGAACAAAATACCAACTGAGACATGAGACATTCATTAACAAATGCCAAGTAGAAACATATCTTATATGAAGTAGATGATCAAGTTAGATTTTGGTGTGCCTTAGTGTTTAATTAGGCCTATTTGAGGCTCAGTATTGGCCTGTGGGTGTGAACACACACTACAATAAGCATGATTGATCTGCATACAGTAAAGGCAGTAATCCTGCAGCACCTTATTTAACAACAATCAATGCATTTTCCTGTTGTTTTAGCCCATTTTTATGAATAAATACATTGTTATGCTTGAGTAAAAGAAATGAAAAAACAACTTCGTAAATATAATGTATATATAACTTATCAATTGTAAGATGCAGTCTGTAGCTAAAGCGCTGTAGCTTGGTCCACCTGCTCCAGGCAGTAGAAGTCCTCATTAAAAATGTGGAGATGTAAAACGTGTTTAGGGCTCTGTTGTCTGGCGAAAAATTATTTTCTGTTGATCTAACACACAAATTCCTCTTGTGGTGGCAACAGTTGTAATACCCTGCTAACCGAGTACCTGTTTTTGGTAAACATGGTCTTTACATACAACTGATTTCTTTTTGCAGCCAAATCTTTCTTTTCAGTGTTAGTCTCTTGTTCTTCGCTCAGTTTACTGTGCACATGTGGAACGTGCATGTCAACAAACTGTGTCCCTGAAATACAGTTTAATGATAAAAGCAGTTTATCCAGTAAATTTTATATCAGAGCAAAGTGCTTTCAATAGGACAGACTTCTCTTGCAGATTAGTCATGGAAACATAGCTCTTTTTTGTTGTTTTATGTATATTTTATTGTTATGAACTTCTAGTTTTAGCTCTTTAACAGCAAATTAAGAATACGTTAGATTACTGCTGACAAATTCTAAGTGTTTTCACTTTTGAAATACTCAATATGTGATTCCAGTCATGAGGTTGTATCTGTTTTTCATTAATTCCTTCACAATGCAAAAATCAAATCCTTGTAATAGATCAGATGGTCAACATCTTTATCAGAATTGTGTTGTGTGATAAGGCAGATGGAAAATGTGTTACCTTTTATTGTGACATTGATAACATTATTCAACTCAATAGATGTTGGCGTTTCTGTTCAGCCAGGTGCTGTTGCGCAGCCGCATCCTCAGAGAGAATGGAAAGTACATTCCCCGACAGGTAAATACACACTTTACTGTTCTTATGTACTGTTGGTGAATTCAGCTGTTCTGCTGTTATTACAGACTATGTAAAGTACAGTTAGTTTGTCAGTTGACATTGGGAAAGCAGAAAAACTGCCACATTTTCTAGTTTTTCTAGTTGCTTTGTATTTATTGCCAAAAGAGATTTTACTTAAGTACCCTGTCTCGACTGTTCTACTGTTTTTACAGACAGCAAACTAACCACAGTGTTCTCACTGTTTCAGTCTTTCGCCATGAGGAAACATTACTTCAACAACGCAGAGACCGGTTTCTTCAAGAAGGTTAAGAGGAAGGTTGTACCTAAGAACCCCATGACAGGTGAGTATGTTCTTGTGTCTGTCTTTGTGAGGACCAGTGCTTATTTGTCCTTACTTTAAAAGGCCTGTTGGTTAAGACTTGGTTTTAGGGTACAGACAACTGGTTAGGGAGCCCCAGCCTCAGGTTTATTACATAATGTGTGGATTTACATAATGTGACGAATGTGCTGGAAATTTGTGCAACTAAAGGTACAATGTTAACTGTGAAGTTTATGGTGCACCTTATACTTTATATTCTACTTATTTGTTGTAAAATTGTGTTAATCGATTGTAGAAGTCCAGTAAGGCAGCAGCCAGCAATTATTTTAGTATCAACACATCTGACAGTGATTTTATTTACAAACTGATTTGGTTGCCTTGTGTATAAAATGTCTGAATGATGGCCATTGTAATTCCCTGAAGCCCAGCTTCATCAGAGTCTGAGAAGGAAGGCCTGTTTTTGTTGTCTGTGTTAGTGATTGAGATGATTCCCGGCTACATTAGTGCATCTGTGCGTTTGTTTCAGACAGCAGTATGTTGACGGACATGATGAAGGGCAACCTGACTAATGTCCTGCCCATGATTCTCATCGGTGGATGGATCAACTGGGCGTTCTCTGGCTTTGTCATAAGTAAGTTCTTCAGCTGTCAGTCGTGAACTCTCTTACAGTTTAGTTTTCAAAAGGTAAAGCTCTTTGAGGGATATGTTGGTTATTTAAATAATGAAAAACGTCCTTCAGTATTCATGTTAAGTGCTTTGTTTTTGCTCACCAATCTTCATCAAGTCATTCCAAATGGTGTAGCTTTTTCACTCGTCAAATTTCACGTCACTGTAGGCTCTTTTTTAACTGCAATACAAAGTCCTGAACCTCAGTGAAACAGAACAATGATGGCTAGAAGTAGAGAGAACTCAGAAATGGCATAAATGGCCAAAAAAAAGTGCTGGTGCTATTTTTTAGCAAAACTTGTATTATATTTACACATAAATGTCAGTCTGGCTTTATCTCCAGAACATCTAACATGTCCTGTCCCTCTGATGTCCTCATTCCTGATCCTATCCATCCTGGTCACTCCCAAAGAGAACCTCAACATTTTAATCTCTGCTACCTCCATCTCTGCCTCCTGTCTTTTCCTCAGTGCCTCTGTCTCTAAACCAGACAACATCGCTGGTCTCACCACAGTTTTGTACATCTTTCCTTTGCTTGTTACTGATACTCTTTTATCTCATGTAATTTTCTTGAAAAGATTCAAGATCTTTATTTGTCACAAACACAATTATACATAGTATAATGTGCAGTGAAATGCATTGCGCAACTGTTCCAGACTGAAACAATAATAAAGAATAAAAACACACAAGTATATATATATATATATATATATATATATATATATATATATATATATATATATATATATATATATATACAGATAGAAATTAGCAAAATAAATATATAAATGAAAGTGGAAAACCAACTACTGCAGTTTCATGATTTTTTTTGTCTTATCTATGTTATTTATTAAGTGACTGTTTATGATGTTTATGTTGTTGTTGTCTTTCAGCTAAGGTGCCTTTCCCTCTGACTCTACGGTTCAAGCCGATGTTACAGAGAGGAATAGACCTGCTGTCCCTGGATGCTTCCTGGTAAAACCTCCATGCACAGCTGCTCTGCAGACCATGAATGCAGCACAACACACAGAGAGAGCAGTCAGTTGTCATACAAACAAAACTATCACCTCGTTTCCACAGCTTGGCTTCATGTCCGTTAATCTATTTCATGTACAGACTGTGCCCCCTGGTGTTTTCATGCGGGGAAATGCTTTTCATCATGGATGGATGGAAACTTCACTGCAGCCATCAGTTTTTAATGTCTAGTTTTGTTCCAGGACATATGAACCACTGCAGTATGTGTGTTCTCTATATGTGACACAGATTGCATGTTAAACTAGATAAACTAGTTATCTATGTGGGAATCTGCAGTGTGCTGTCTGTATTATAGATTGTCTGTTATTAACAAAACATTTCTTAGATAAGAAAACAGGTACAATGTTTTATTATGTATGGAGACTCATGATGTAAATTAAATAGGATATCATGAAATAATTATAACATACAAAGAATGGAGAGATAAATTACTATATAATTATGTAACCCGTCATAAAATGTTGCTTCAGTTTCAATGAATAGACTTGTGTGATTAAATTGTATTAATCGATCACTTTAAAAAAAACTGAGATTTTAGCTAGTAAATAAAAAGAACCTGCAATAAACTCATGATTTCTTTACACTTTCATCCCTACACAGGCTATGCTTTCTGTATCTGTTCATGTGAGTGTTTATTTCAGACTGACTGTTGTGCTGTTTTGTTGTTTGTGTGCAGGGTGAGTTCAGCTTCCTGGTACTTCCTGAATGTATTTGGACTGAGAAGCATGTACAACCTCATACTGGGTCAGGACAATGGTGGGTTTATTTTTTGTTTGGCTGCAGTTGCTTGTGCTTTGTTTGACAATTTCCATAAGTGGGGAAAAAACAGAATTACATTGCAATACATTGTGATTTTTAACTCACCAGACCAGTAGAGTGAAAACATTGAGCCTCTGTCATGAACAGATAAAGAACTTGTGTTGGATTCAAAAAGTGTTTTCTAGTTTTCTAAATGTTTATAGGCCAGAATGATATTACAATGATTCTAAACTAAACCAGACAGATTCTAATAAAACAGTCATGAATGAGGTTTGCTGTTTGTACAGGAATGTTTGTGAACTGGATCATTTCTGAGAAGGTTGTTTTATGTCACAGTAAGATATATGTATGTATGTATGTATGTATGTATGTATGTATGTGTGTATATATATATATATATATATATGTATGTATATAAAGGATCATTTGGGCTTATTTCAGCTTCACATATTTCCTGTTAGTGTGTCTGTTGTGGCTCTATGGGTCACGTTAACTTTGACACCGTCTTTTGCATGTGTGAGGTCATCGACAGTTTCAGTTTAGCTCATGCTGGAAAGGTCACAGCAAAGGAGATACAATGGTTTGTATTTGGCATCCACAAGCTTGGACTTTTGTGATATTTTAGGGATTCTTTTGACTGGTAGCCATTAAATGTTTGTGTCTCTTCTCTCTCTTATTAACATGTTGCATACCTGCTGTTATCGTGATAGCCCACTGGCAGGTGCAGACCACGAGGAATCCCAGTCACATGTAGTGTATTTTACTTCTCTGTATGCTGGCGATTAAGTCAGACAGCAGGTGTCCTGGATGGAGATGCCAGTCAGAAGACACAAAATCATTCATTTCGAATGTTGGAATGTGTCTGCTGTTTTATGCGACTCCTTGCAAAGTTAACACAACCCATGGAGACACATTAGTGAGAAATAGTGGCAGGCTGAAACACACCAAACGGATTCTTTAGGTCATAATCATGTGTGTTTAAACTCACAGCTGCTGACCAGTCACGGATCATGCAGGACCAGATGACAGGTGCTGCCATGGCGATGCCCCCCGACCCCAACAAGGCTTTTAAGGTGAGACGCTGATAAGAGGTCAATGCTCCTTAATTAGTCTAAATGGACAAGAAAAATTGACATAAATGTTGGAGAATATCATACTCTGTCAAACCTTTTGTCACTTCAAGTGTAGATATAAATAGTTGACTTTGTCCATTAATTTCAGCCAGTTTAATGTCTGAATTGAATGATGGCTGTTTAATATGAAGAATGCAGCAGCTCAAGTTGATATGAGCAGAGAGACAGGAATGAAAAAGATGTGTCTTTCCACACAAATGTAATATTCAGCTCTCACAAAATCCCTCGAATATACTATGGAATACTGAAGAAACCATTTTAAAAAGGGAGATTCTTCTCAGATCAGATCACTCTATGAAAACTGTTTCTCATCACAGAGCGACCAGAGAACCAGAGGTTTAAAAACGCTGTTAAAGTAATAATAATTCTAATGATGTCCTCAGGTGAAATCAAGGATCAGGGTCAACTGCAGTGTGTATTTTAATTATTGCCATATTTCCAAGCCTGTTGCTCTGTTTGCATATGCTCATAAAACTGTTCGAATGAGAGGGTTTATGTTGTGTGAATGTCAAGTCCAGCTCTCTTTCCCTCCAAAGGACGTGAGGACAACTCAATTCAAATTTCCACCTCAAACTTTTATTTTCATTTTAGTTGTTCAGTCATGATATTTCAATAGGTTGTAAACCTTTAAAGACAAAGTTCACACCATCAAACACAGAACCAAAAAGTTGACATACTATCCACTTAACCATTTAAATGAATCAATCACTTAAACCTTTTTAAAGCAAATAAAGAATAACCAACATTTTAGTAAAGTTTAGTAATATTTTAACATTTAACAGAACATATATATTTTCTATATTTTTACTTAAACTCAAAATGAAACATCTTATTTCAAACTCATTTGACATAAAAATGGAGTAAATGCTGCAGGCTTTCATTAACCAATCACACAGTGAGCAGTTAACATAAACTTGGCCATATCAAGAAACATTTCAAACCACCAAGAAAGCAAATAAACATTTCACCAACCATTGGCGTCTTTGGACTGAATCCATGAGTGAACTTGGATCTTCTTTGTTCTTTCCTCCTGTCTTTCTCTTCTGAAGATTGTTTGGCTGACTGACTGAGTTTCCCCCAGTCCTTTCCAGGTGCTTTAAATCAGTGATCACTGATCAGGTGTAAAGCACCTCTTTGCTGCTGCCGGTGCATTCTGGGAAGTGTAGTATTTAGTTCCATTTCCTGAGATTCAGCTCAACAGTGAAGGTCCAAGATTTAAAACACAATGACTCTGGCTAGATGACATACCAGTGACAGATTAATCCATTATTTTTTTTCTCTGTCATGGTGCCTGTTGTTAACCCCACAATGCTCTCTGCTTGCCAACCTAGAACTGCCTGTAGTCCAAGAGACAACCTCTCAGGTCATTACAGTACAAAACAATAAGAGTCTCCACCTAGTGGAATAACCAGGTACTACCTGGTACCAGTACATGTTCTAACAGGCATGTAGGGAAGACAGAATTTCTCCCCCTTTTTAAACTTGTGGAGCAGATGCAGGAATGCTTTTTTTTTCTTTTTTTTTTTCTTTCTCACATTGCAGAGCTATTCAGTTGTCAAGCATGTACACATGATTGATTTTTACAAACTTTAATGTACTTAAAGTGTGTATTATCTTGAAAATGGTATTGGATTACAACTCTGTTGGGCTCTTATTTAATGACTGGGATCAGATCGGAGGAAACAACTTGATCAAGACTACTTTAAATAATATACATTGCTGATCTCACAGTGTAAAAGTTTGTGTTTTCAAGATTAATTTGTGGCTGTATCAACTAATCCTTGTGTCTTTGCCTACAGCCAGATAGTGTATGTATTGTAAGGAAAGCAAAGACAGTTCTGTTGATACAATTGCTTTTCTTTCTTTCTTTTCTGTATTTGGTGGTAACACTAAACGCCTCCTCACACCTGCCCTGAGTTCCTGCAGTGGAAAGCTGCCTCCAGTAGTAAAACTCTGCTGCCACTGTTTGTAATGTTGCTGACAGAAACATTTCTACAAACCGCTGTTTCTCCTGCAAAACCTACAAGGCAAAAGAGAGCCACCTTTTTGGCTGATTTATATCTTTTTGTCTGTGAGGAACACACAGTCTTTATTTTTCCTTCCAATGTACAGCCTGACATACTTGATATCCATGGAAACTTTGGGATCTGCACTGGAATTTAATTTAAGGATTTTCTGGATACACAGCAGACATTTGTGATGTCCAGCCCACCATAGGGTCTCTACTTGTTATGAGTTAAAGCACCGCGACTCACACACTCCCTTTAATTTGTTTCAGAGTGAATGGGAGGCGCTAGAGATCGTGGAACACAAGTGGGCGCTGGAGAACGTGGAGGAGGAGCTCATGTCCAGAGACCTAAACTTTGGAACCTTCTTCAGCAGAGACAGCAAGTCTGCCATGTTTTAGAGCGACGAGGCTCTGTGAGCTCTGGAGCAGCTGTGAAAGAACTCTCATGGGAAAGGTTCTAGAACATGCTCTGAAGAACACGGAGCGTTCGGGTTCCACTGTGGCTCTGGAACACAGTTTGCACGAATGCTAGAGTGAAATCTACTGAACTGTGTCTGAAGTCACTACCTCAGGCACTTCATTCACTTTCTGCCTTTTTATGAGCCACCGAATTCAAAGTGTGTAAAAGTTATGCAAAATGTAAACTTTTAAGACACCAAAAATAGAAACCGATATTGCTCACTTGTGATTATTGATAATTATTTATGACACAGATGATGCTTTTATTAAACATTATGACAAAAAGCCTCCAAGAATTGCAAGAGTTGTGTTTAACTGGTTGGTCAATATGCTCTCATCTTCTTTTGTCTATCTGTTGTGCAGCACTTGAACACCCAGATTTGCCGTCATAATCAACTTGTTTCTCATGAGAGCTGGTAAGCAGACCGTTTCAGTGGTGGTGGGAGCCGTTATGCACAAACATTTTAACGCACACATGGGTGGAAACTGAGGGTTAAAGTTTACATGTAAGCGTTGGTGTCTTGTGAATCTTTGCTACGTGTCAGACTGTAGGACCTGTAGTTAAAAACAGCCCTGTGTTCTGTTAGACCAGCGTAATATGAAGAGAATAAACAGACTGACAGTAAAGTTAAATGCGACCAAAATTACCAAAGCCTGACTCAGCATTTTTATGGGTTGCCCTGCTGACTGACATTTAGCAGGGCGGTCTGTGTAGACCTCTGAGCAGCAGGAAGTGAAAATCACTCAATATCCGGTAGATCTAAGGTCAAGGAGCTCTTTGCACATGCATTAAAGGGGAAAGTTTTTTCCAAAAACCTCCAAGTGAATCACTCTTAACCATGCTGCAGTAACAGAGTGGAGACTAGAAGCTTCCCTGTGCACAGATGGCTAGCTAGCTAGCATCTACGCAGTCCGAGTCGTTCAGGAAACATCTGTAAATTGTAGCATCTTGTACGGTGACTATTTTCTTAATGTAGGTGTCAAGTATGTGTGTACTGTGTAGTATTATTAAATAGATGCATAGCTGTTGGTAATACTATAGCAAAATTACCAAATTATTCCTGAAAATTTGTTACGCTAGCGCAGCAAGTACATGCTTCACACACTGTAGGTGCAGCGCAAAGTGAGCAGTAACATTCACAGTTGTGGTTGGCGTAATGTGGTTGAAATTCATTAACATTTTTTAATTGCTTAAAGCATAAGTCGAGCAAGACAGCCAAGTGACACAAATGTTCTGAATCGTCGCATTGACCTCTAAGGTTTGATTGATTCATGACAAAATATGCAAGAAAACATTCCACCGTAACAGTTACCTTTCATCAGCACAGTGGATTTACTGCTTTTTTGCAGTTTATACGTTAACTAGTAATGATGAGAAGGCAGCAAAATATTATCAGAATTATTTGCAAAAGCTATAACTACAATGAAAAAACTTCAAATTTAAGGCTTTTTTTTCTGCCCATTTAAATCATTCAGTATTAATGCTGAGTCACTTCAAACATAAAGGTTGCATCATGGAGTGCAGGATTTTGTGTTTTTACATTATCAGGTGCAACTGTTTTTTGTTTTTTTTTTAGTAGTAAATTCTCAAATGAGGCATGTAGAAAAAAATGATTTTACACAAAATACAAGATTTTAAGTCAAGGCTTGGTTAATTTTCCTGAAATGACCAGAAGTCATACAAGTAGTTCAAGGACTGATGAAATATAAAATCTGCGTACTTATTTTGTGGTTTTGTCATAGTTTAAAGCTGATAAATGGTGTATGTATTTTTTTTTTCTTTCTTTCAAAATGACATGCCTTTCAGTATGGCAGCAGGTTTTTCACAGGGTTAAACAAATAACACTACAGTCCTGGTATTTCATATATATTTACATTTTTGACAGTGTCTTGTACAAAATGTGCAGAAAAATGTGCTTCATCGTTGAAGGAGAGTTGACTCGACCCAGCAAGGGCAGGTTTCTGCCTGTGATCTGTCAATAACATTTACAGTCCCTTTTCACGTCTGACATTTTTTAGTTCCCAACCGACGTACTTTGTATTGTAGAAACCTGCTCTCATCTTCTTTTGAGCTTCATTTGTTATACAGATTAGCGATAAATTCCAGAACAAGCAGTTTATTTTTAACACAAATCAAAGTTTAAAATGAGATCCAAATCAAAGACTAGCTTCTACCTGTCTTCATCATATGAGGTGTTAACGGAAAATCCGTAAAATATGGCATCTCTCAAAATCTGTGCAACCAGTGTAAAATGTTAGTCTGGAGCCCAGTTAAAGCATAAGAACTCTTACACGTCTCATCTGATAATAATAATTATCCTTTTATTCATATCAAAAGATTGAAAGTACAATAAAATATTTTCATCTGATATTTGACAGGGAAGACCAAAGAAAGAAATCAGCCCAAGCTTCCCTCCTGCTCCACCCAGGAATGATATTACATTAATTACAATACAAAAATACTGTACACAGAGCTGGTTTAAAATCAGAGAGGAAACTTGGCCTGCGTCCGTCGCTCCGCACAGACTGGAAAATCAAACAGCTCACCTGCCAAGTGATGTTTCTGCCTGAATACAGATTTTATCATAAATATGAAAAATAAGCGTCTCAATATCCTGCACCAATCATCCAAATCGTTCAAGAAAAACTGTAGTCATGTGACAGATGCAATTATTATTTCATTAAAAAAATAAATAGCAGAAGAAAAACAACCAAAATATACAAAGAAAGATTTGTTTCTCGTCCCTGACGGCTGTTTGCTCCTAAGTCCACTGTGAATTCCTGCTGTATAGCACAGCGGCTAAACAAGCCATGTATCTGTTACTTACTTTGTCTGCAGAGGAATGTTAAGATAATTTAACAATTTAGCTAAAAGCAAAACTATTATTTAATAGCTTTTATCTCTCTTGTGCAATTGGGTCAAACTTTAGAATGTTCAAACACTGAGGGTCAGCAAATATTAAAACTTTGTACTGTATCCTAGCTGTAATATGGAATCCCGACAGCGCCACTATTGTATTAACGCAGAATTTGATGATGTGTAATTTTCAGGAATTAATGTTCAAACCTAATTTCGCAGGAAAATAATATGAAGAAGCAGAAACTGCAGTCATTTTATCTTAGAAGGTTAAATTAATTCCTATTAAATGTGGATCCCTGACAGTGCCACTGGAATTATTACAGGTTTTGACAATATTTAACTTTAAGGACAAACCAAATTTAATGATACAAAGAAATATCAATTTGATGTCCTTAGTCTGCTTCTAAATGGTGAATTCCTTATCTTCAATGTCTTGAAGGTGACATTGTGATCAACTACATTTGAAATTAACTTTAAAAAAGGCTTTTTTTTTTGGATGTGCAATTTTTTATTATTGGCCACGCTGGCCAATCACAGAAAACACCAGCTCCAGCTACTGTTTGGTGGGTTGGATGCAGTAATTCAGTGGCACATGCAACAAATACATGTTTACTTAACAGCCTAAACAACACCTGTTGTTTACTTTATGACATTTGCTCCATAGAATAAGACATCTTTACTCTGAAGGTTTCACAAATCTGAAAATTTAAAAGCCTTTAATTATTTTGTAGTACAGTTTCATTGGAAAGTAATTATTTATTGGAATGTTTATCTTTTTTATAATTTCACTATTAGGATGTATGAAATAATAATAGATTCTTTAAATCAATTAATTAAAATTAAATGGTGTAAAAATTGTAGCTTAACTCAGTGTGGACACTTAGAAGGTACCGTATAAGGGGGTCCGGACTACATTTCTATTTTCAGTTTAGGCCCAAATCAACAGTCTCAGTCTGAGCCACTCCACCTGCATCACTTTCAGTCTTTGAGCCTGAGGATTTAAGTGTCAGCGTTACCTACCGAGCTGAGAAAACTGATGTGTGTACAGCATTTAGAGGAGAAAATAAGTGCTCATATCAGCCTGCAAATGTGCTTTCTCCTGTTTTTAGTAATTGGGAACAAAAAAAAAGTTCAAGTGTCATTTAAATGTAAAAATGAAAAACCTGAAAACAGAAGAGAAGGCCCGCTGCACTGTTGTGACAAAGTGATTTAGTCTTACTCCATGGCAACGTAAGAGGACGCGCCCAGCCCTGCTGCTTCGTCGTCTTTGCAGGAAGTGACGTCGGACTGGGTGGAGGAGGCGGGGCTTGCGTTGGGGGCTGGTAGAGTGGGTATTCTGATTTTGTCTTGTCGGTGGTAGAACAAGACGTAGGCGGCGTTGGTCTGCAGGAGACAAACTCATGTTACAGAGAATAAAGTTAAACCTGGACATGAATGGATTCAATATTTAAAAATCTCCAACAGTCTCAAGCTGTGGTTGGGTATCTGCCGCTGTTTGGTTTGTGGCTGTGGCTACTGTTACTGTTTGAACCTGCAGCGGTTCAGTGACAGCTATGTTGTTCCAAGGCTTCATTTCAGTTCTTAGTCCCTCCCACCTGACTAGTGGAGGCGATGAGGCAGCAGGTGTCAATAAATACAACACATCACTGCTTCATAGCTACAGCGATACCAGTTACATATGACATGTAGCACTGCTTCATCATCTGTCTATTATTTTGCTGTATTTTATGATTCGTCAGACAAGCAGAATACTGTTTGACAACTTGGAGAATATGTTTACTTAGAATTCAGTTCATAATATTGCAGAATGTGACAAGGAAGTACAGAGGTCGTATATTATGATGCTTTTTTCTTAATAACAGTCACATTAACAGTGACTCAATAAGGAATACCACACACATACGTGCCGTGAAGTAAAAAAAAAAAAAAGTTGTGACACTATACAAATAGTGGCATTATGATGGTATAAAAACCATGTCAGGGGCAGGACTGACAAATGTGTGTATATAGTATACTTCACTCAGTCATAATATGTTGCTCTTTATTTGTATAGTTCATTTATGTGTCACACCTCTTTATTACATCAGAGCACAAGTGTAATAAATAAAGCCCTGTCTGCGCTACAGATTAGCTTTAATAACATTCAATACGCCTTTTCTGATCTTCTGTCACTAAACACAAGCAAAACCAAAGTACAGTCTTCAACAGAAACCTTCCACAAATCAAAAACCCAATCAAACGTCTTTCACTGAACAGCTCTGAGATTCAATTCGTGTCCTGCTATAAATATCTGGGAATTTGGCTAGCTTGCACACTTTCATTCGAAAAACATATCAGTACTCTCCTCTCCAGAGTAAAATCTAGAATCAGCTTTCTCTACCACAACAAATCTTCATTCACACAATTTGCCAAATCCCTTGTTAAAATGTCAGTCCTTTCAATATTTGATTATGGTGACGTGTGATATAGATCTGCTTCAAAAACCCTCCTCCATAAATTAGATACCATCTACCACTGTGCCATCCGCTTTGCTACCGGAGCTCCTTACAACAACCACCACTGCAGCTTGTACAAACTGGTGAACTGGTCCTCTCTTCACTCCTGTAGACAATTACACTGGTATCTCTTCATCTAAAAAACCCTCATTAGTAAAACACCACCATATCTGAGCTCATACTTACCATTCATAACTCCACCTGAACTCTTGGTTCCAGCAGTTTCATTCACCTCCTCACTCCCAAAGTTCACACCACTCTCAGTCGATCCTCATTTCAGTTTTCTGCCGCTAATGACTGGAATTCTCTACAAAAGTCCCTAAAACTCTCCTCATGCATGTCACTATTGTCATTTTAAAAAAATCAGCTAGAGAAACACTTCAGGACCACTGCACCTGTTTTTAGCCTTTCTATTTTTAAAGTCTTTGTGTATTTTGTTTTTGTAATACTGTCTGATCTGCGGCATATGTAACCTGTTTTTGTTGTTCACCTTGCTGTAGCTGCCTCTTGACCAGGTCATTATTAAAAATGAGAACTAGTTCTCAACTAACTTACCTGGTAAAATAAAGGTTAAATAAAATAAATTAAAAAAAATTAACTAAAAAAAACACTGTAGGTTGTCATAAACACTGTTCTTCTCTTCTGGCAGAGATAACATAATGCAGCAAAACAAAGGATGGATGATGCAGCTGTGCCATAGGTCATACTGAACCGTTTTACAATTCCTTTTATTTGATGCCTGTTGCCTTGACTCCTCCTCTGCTCACATCTCTGGGGGGAGAAACTAAGACGAGGGGAGAGGAATTCAGGATGTATAAATGAAGAAATGAGAAGAGGAGCTGGTTCAGCGTAGCTGGGATGACATTTATCACTGCAGCTGTAGCCATTGTTACAATTAATGCTGTTAATGGTTGTAATAGCGGCTACATACAGCAGTATGTGGAGCAGTAGTGTGTCTGCACTGATAGTTTTGCTGGCAGAGAGTTGAATTGAAGCTGCTGTCTTCCTAAACTAAATAAACATGTTTGTCACAGAAGCACAGCAGTAGCAGCTGGATGTATCCACGGAAACACACACTGAACAACAGCAGCCAAAGTCCAAACAGCCACTAGATATTCAGCCACAGTAGGCAGCTGTATACTGTCTGAGATTTTAAAATGAATAATGACCAATAAATGCACCACTTTATGAACCCAAAACCTTGTTGACCCAAATTGGAGGATATGCATCATATATGACAGCTCTAAGTCTTTGTTGTTTGATTTCCTTCTTTTATTTCGGCAGTAAAGATGTCAAGAGATTCTTTGAAGTTGTTTTCAGGCGTCAAGAAGAGATTTCCAAACCCTCCACAGGTTACACTGATCAAACATTAGCGCTGACTGACACTGAAAACACTCACCAGCTGAGCAGCATTAAAGATACAAAGAAACCATATATTGTCACACTAGTACTCTGCTGAAAAACTTTACCTAATCTCATGAACATGTCTTATCCTCGAATATAACTTAATTTCCTGAATAAAGTCTTATTAATCAGTCTGTGATGTGTGTGTGATACTGACCATGATCTGGTCCTCTCTGGCGAACGTCACCTTGCTGTCGTCAAAGTAATACCACTGACCGTTGTCCTTGTTTCTTGCGTAGCTGGTGTCTGTAGGAACAAACGCACAACTGTATGAGCTGATGATTGTTCATTAAAAACACATGGATATGGCTTTATTGTCATTTACTGGCCTGTGAGCAGCAACAACGTAAAACTCTCTCAGTGATGAATTCTCACAGAGGCTAAATAAGCTCCTTGGTTTTAGCCATGACTTGCAATTGATGAATAGCTGTCTGGAGAACTAGTACATCAACTTTCAACTTTTATACATCTCCTACGTCAGACAATTAACTCAGATGAAAAACCATGAGTGACAGGGTCTTACAGTGTCCATCTCTGAGTCCTCCATAGTGATTGGACACAGCAATGAGGTCGTAGCGGCTTGGAGGCTCTTCACTGGACACGGTTTTCCTCAACAGGCAGCCGGAGAAGTCCAGGTCTCTGCAACATCACGACAGAAACTGGTGAGTTTACAGAGTCTGACCCTGCTGTGTGTCTCTGTATGAGTTTATGCAAATATATATATATATACCTGAGGGGGAAGTCCACGATGCTGTCAAGTTTCTCTCTAGTGAACTTAGTGTAGGAGAACCTCTTGAGGTGAATGATGACAACTTCTGGCAGAGACCAGAGGTCCAGCTTCTTAGTGGCCAGCTGGTGCTTCTTACACACCGGACAGTACCTGTAAACAGACATGCATCATCATGCTCTGACCCGTGTGCAAATAACCCTTTAAACACTTTTTTAAATTCAGAGGAACAAGTGCATCAGGAGTGAAATCAAAATTGTATTAATTTTTGTGCTGACTATTAGCATCTAGGAGCCAGGGAAAACAGTTTGTAATTTGTATAAGGAGCTATATTAATAAAAACATTCTGAACAAGAAAAGTACTCAGAGCGCAGTATTCTGCCAAGCTGCTCAGTCATTGTATCATTTCTGATGGCTGAAATATTGAAAAAATGTCATGGCAGAAATCACGGCACAATAGAATGTGGCCATTAATATAGATGTACCCACAAATAATGTTCACTTGTAGTCATGGTTACAGTGATGCCGTGACGCTATCTAGCAATGATACAGAAATCTTTAACTTGGTCCTTCTGTCATTTCTGACCTTCTCTGAAAATTTCATCCAAATCAGTTAGTCTGCTTTTGAGTAACGTTGCGCACAGACGGACAGACAAACGTACGCCGATCGTAACATAACTCCGCTGAGGCTCCGCCTCCATGGTGGAGTAATTACACCCATTAAGACGTGTGATATAAATGCAGCTTAACCACACACAACCAGGTGGAATCTACCAGTCAGAGGCTCAGCTAAGTATTGCTAGTTAGCTTTTAGTAGGATTACTTTAAATAATGTTCTTCATTCAGAATAATTAAAGACCAAATTTTTGCACCCTCAAAAGGGATCTTCAAATTCTGGGAAACATGGAAATGTGACTAAACTGGAATTCACTAGATCTTAGTTAAATCTCTGGTAGGCGTGCATTTTTATTTTATTATTATTATTTTTTTTTTTAGCTCTTTTTCATTTTACTTTCATTGTTTTTAAAACATTACACTGACAGTCAAGTGTATAATATGTGCTAAAGGGGGCACCCAGAGCCGACATTCTTTATTATGATCTACCATATAATACCCTTCTATACTATGACACATTATGGTAAAACATACTACAATATACTGTACCATGTCTACATTACTATTAAGATATACTATACTATGACATAGTATATTGCCTACTTTACCACTGCATAATATAGTACAGTATAGACTACAATATGACATACGACAATAAGATATACTATAGAATAACCCACGATGCTTGTATCTCTACTATACTATGTTCCTCCAGTAATGAGGTTGAGTGTGATCCAGAGTGTGTGTTACCATGGGTTCTCCTCCTCCAGTGTTTCCACAGTAGTGAACAGCTCGATACACTCCTGCAGCTGAACTGTCGTCTGCTGCTGAGGAACCTCCATACTAGCATGTTTCACATATTTCTGCACGGAAAAGTGAAAAGAGAAAATGTTTCACAATTTAAAGTTTCATTACAACAATCAGAAAAGTGCAGAAGGAAAAGTGAAATGTTTGTGATTTTGTGTGCAACAGGTGGTGATGGTTTTAGGAATATTTTATCGTATGAAAAATCATCTTAGTTTTGTCATATGTTGAACAATGAATATCAGACAAGATATAGTGTGTTGTTATTAAATTGACATCTTGAATATTAATATTGTATTTGAGTTAAAAAAAACAGCAATAAAAATCATCAGTGGCCAACTGTAAATGTCTTTACAGTATGTGATGCTAATAACAACTATAAATAGTAAATGAAAGTTCACACTGACCTCAGCCTCATTTTCATTGTAGAATCTCTTCTTCATGTCAGGGTCCCAGTCTATGGCCACATAAGGCTGAGCTGCAGAGCCAGTGAATAAAAAGGAAATCAGAATAATACTTTGACTTGCAATTCTATGGCAATTTGTGGTGACATACTATACTATGATATTTTTAAGAAACTTTTAGTGACGTACTATGACATGTTTATGTATTTAATAACAAACTGTACTACGAAAGCTGAATGAAATGAATTTTACAATTTTTTATGACATATTTAATAACTTAACATACTATGACCTACTATAAGATGCCATGTTATTCTGCAATGCACTATAATATGATGTCACTGATGCTTTTTGTTTGGACTTACAGCTGAAGGACACAGCGCTCCCTCCCTCTCCCATCCCTCTCTCAGTCGTCCCGTTGGAGTTGACTGCCTGGATGGTGAACAGACTCTTCCTCCTCTTACGACACGCCCTCCTCTTAGCTGGATGCTCATTGGCTGATGGGCTGGGAGAGCACGCTTCCTCCTGTTTGCCTTCTTCACTTTCTTCCTCTGTAGTTTCGCAGGGCTGCTGCGGCTGCTCTGCTGGTGCTTCTGACCCGGCTCCAGTGCCAGCGATGCTGCCCGAGTCCCTGGTGCTGTTGCTGCTGTTGGTGTCTGCGCTGCAGACAGGCTCAGTCTGGTTCATGGAACCATTACTGGTCTCTGTTTCACCGTGGTCCATTGACGACTCTGTGTGGTTGACTTCAGGCTGGGGCTCAGTCGTCACGGTGCCGTCTGATTGGCTGCTTGGAGACGGATCACTGCAACAGGGTTCTGTCTGGGAGGGTCCTGGGTTCTCCACATCTTCCTGCTCCTCATCTGAGAACACACAAAGAATGATTCAGAGGAGAGCTGCAGAACTGAACAAATGTACAATTTTGAAAAGGCCTGCGACGAACGAAACTTTCTCTTGAGATTTTGATTAGTAATTAGTTGTTTTGTAAAATGTCAGAAAATAGTAAAAACATCAGTTTTATTTGAAAAACAGTCCAAAATTTTAGATATTTATGATGTAGAACACAAGACAAGCAGCAAATCCTCACCTTTGAGAATCCTGGACCAGTAATGGTGGAGCAAAATTCATATAAGTGAGTCTCAAAAGTGTACTGTATGTGCATTAGGCAACACAATATATATTGTTGTCAGTATTCTTTCTTTCCCATAATTAGTGTTGGTAATGTGCAAAGAAATGCAGCAAAATGTCAACATAGGCAGCAAAGAAAATTAATCTGCAACTTTCTCTTGGACATATAGTTTACCTGAAAACTTAAAACTCTAATATTTACGAGCCTATGAGACAAACTGTGAAGAAATACTTGTAGCTGCAGAACAAAATGATACCATCACTGATGCCGTTGGTCTGAGTCTTGTCCAGCTCCTCCTCCTCATCTTCCTCTTCTTCCTCTTCCTCCAACTCCTCAGAGGGATCTGGGGGACGCACATAACGCCTGTAGAGACAGACCAAAAACACCTCAGTGACATTCAGTGTAATTTTATTCCAACTTGCAGTAGTAAGTAACTTCACTGTAATCCTAAAGAGCACGCGGGTATCGGTATTTAATTTTTATGCTTTGCTCACGCCAGTCTCTGCAGGAACAGGTTGTAGAGCGCCTCCCGGCTACAGCTGCTGCGCATCACGTTGAGCAGCAGCGGGTGTCCGAACAGCGTCGTGCCGTACGAGCTGCTGCCTGAGCCGTAGTCTCTGTAGTGAGAGCGCTCCCTCAGGTAGAGCGCCAGCAGCACCTGCTCCTCCTGCTGCTCCTCCAGCACACTCAGCTCGTACCTGCACACAAGGTAAAGAGCCACTTTGCTTCACACAAAGGAAGGTGATTCCAAAAACACATTCTGTTTCACATAAAAAGCCACCATCAACCCCTTTAGCACAACTGAGGAGCCATTAGTGACTCAGCTGCAACCAACAGTTGCATGACAAATTCTAGGGAGTTTTTTTCGGATGAACTGCAGGCTGTGTTTACACAAAGCACAGCTCAGACAAGTTAGAAAATAAAAATGTAAAAATTTAAATATCCAATGTGGAGTCACCATTTTTCCCAGTTTTGTTAACACCTGTAGAAAACACCTGTAGAAGATGTAAATGCTGATTCAAGTTTTTTTGTAAAAGAATTATTATTATTATTATTTTTTTTTTTATCTTTTTTTTTATGAGATAAGGAATTAGAAAGTTCAGTGTCTTTTGTGCAGTTGTTATACTGCACAAAAGACATTTATGAGTTATCTCTACTTCTAGCCATGGTAGTGCTGTTTCCAAAGAGGTGCAGGACTTTATACTGCAGTGAAAATGAACCCACAGTGAGTAAAAATGTGACAGAAACAAACAACACCTAAAATGCTCAGAGGGTTAATATCTTTAATTGTATTCCTCCAATGAACATGTTTCTTACAGTCATCTGTCTGTAGCTGTAATTCTGCATGGCTGATGCTAATTCTTCAAAATCATCTGAGCTCAATTGTGTGGGTGTGTAATATCTGCATGTGACAGTAACAAGACTTCTTTATTAACTCATGTTACTGTGTCCCAGTGAGCCCTCACATGCTTGCTGAACCAGCGACTGTGAGCTGAAAGATGCTGCAGGCATCAAGATCTTATTGTGTTCTGAGAGCAGCACACCACCAACACAAGGTAAACAACATTTCCTAGTGTAGTGAAGCTCAACTGCTAACGGTTACTCACAGCAGGGCTTCACATGAATAACTGTTTTTATGTACAGCAGGCCAGAAACTAGTACAGTTGATTTCTTTCTTTCTTACACAAAGATGTCATCCCGGTCCAGTATGCAGCTCAGAGATTCCTCAGTGTTGTAGATCTTGTAGAAACGATGATTGAAGACATCAGCAACCACCATCTGAAACACAGAGAGTCAGGAGGTTAGCTTTTACTTCTGGTACTTTCAAATTTAAAGGATAATATTGGTTTCTATGAAGCTAACTTTGCATTCTCCACCTTTGTTTGAAAGAGTCAGGGAAATAAGGACAAAACTGTGTTTACTAAAAATGTGCACTTAGCTAAAAGACAAATTTCTGTGTTTCTATTCAGTCAGACAGAAAAACGTTTAAAAGCTCCAAGTTCCCACACTGTGTAGGACATTGAACTTATACAAAGTTACAGACATACTTTCTTTAACTCATAAAGACATAGTTTGGCTATAAAAGCAGATATTTAGCATTTTTCTAACTTGTTTTCTTTCTACCAATTCCTAATAAGGCAAATTCAATTTAAAAAATGGCACATTGGCTTCGATGCAGCTGCCTCTCTGTTTGTATTTAATATAATTGTATTTTCATTAATCATATGAATATGGGCAGGTGCATGCTGGTCTGCTGTCAGTCTGTTGTTATCATTTCAGTATAAAATAACCAAATGAATCAAATTACTTAATATACTGCAAATACCAGCTTTTAATGTTTATTTAGGCTAATAAGGCACACGGATAAAGTGTGTTCAATGGACTGCGGCCCATTTAGTTCATCTACAAGTACAATGCAGAGGTGTTTTTTCCTGCATCCAATGACCAGTTGAAAAGTACAATTTCAGTCCACCAAAACTGTCTTTGGTTGACCACAGCCCAACTCACCACTGCTATTGTTTCTGAACAAATGCTACATAGATATTTCCAGCAAACACACTTTGTACTCTGTCAGTGTCACAATTTCAGTATCTCATTGTTACACGATGTTACATGTAACATGCAACCACAAGCACTGAGGCTACTGACAAGATGTTTAAAAATGTCTATCAGCACTTCACAGCATCAACTGAAACCAGACACAGAAGACACTGACCCGTGTGGGCGGTACGTTGGTCATCTCTGACAGAGCTGTGCACAGATCCGACACCTTTCCTGCTTTAGGAACCACAACACGATGCTGCAGACACAAACACACACAAAACTTATCGTTGTGTTCAGGTATTAACATCTGCTGTAATGTCAGGTATAAGCAGCTACCTGGACAGGTTTGGCGTATGGGTCCAGAGAGACAAAGAAGACCTCCATGACGCGCTCCTTGCTGACGGGAAGCGGAACACTCAGGTAGCAGAAGGGGTCGAAGGTGACGGAGACCTTGTGGCACTCGGGACAGACCAGCGTGGACTTAAAGAGGCCGTGAAACGTGTCGACGATGACCGAGTCATTGCGCCGGCGGTGGTTACGCCACGCTTCCTCAGCAACCTCCTGAGGTACGGAAAGAAGAAGAACGAAACATGAAAGCATTCTACCTCGGAATTAATTTTCACTGCTCAATATCTCTAGAAACACCCATAACCAAGTAATCTTGTGAGGACAACTAGTCTAATGGCTCCTGCAGAAGCCATACTTGCTGAAAATAGAAAAAAGTGCAAAATTTCAAATGAGGGTGGGACTGGATCATCAGTTCCTTAAGTTCCTTTAAGGGTATATCTATGGATGTATCCATGTTTTTCCAACAAAAAATATAGTCTTCAGTCAACATTTCACCAACTTTGGATGCCTCTAACATCAGTAGAATTTGATGTGTGACAAGTATAAAAAGCCAAGATGCCAGTTTGTTGCAATTTTGACATATCAAAACAGTGATGTGGACTCATTTCTGAGTCCTCTCTAGCTATGGTAGAGCTTTTTCTACAGGGGTGAAGGCCCACAGTGAGGGTTCCGAGGATTAAAAGGCAACAATCTTCAGCTACACAGTGGACTGAACTGAGAGTCTGTTGTTTTTCAGGCACAGTCAGAGCAGCTTACCTGGTCTGGTCGTCCATTGGCATCCCGTAGTTCGATGTATTCTTTGTTTTTGACTCTGTTCAGGTCTTCATGCAGTCCGTCCAACAGGAAGGACAGCAGCTCCTGACTGTCGTGCTGCTGGTAGCCCAGAAACTGAGACGCAAAGTGACCCACCTTCGTCTGCACACGAACACACGAAACATGTCGAGGACATTATGAAGACGTCACGTTTTTTTCAACTCAGGTTGAAGCCTTTGGTGTTAACAATGTAGTCACACTCTACAATTTGCCTGTTCTAAAACCTGCTGTGGACTAATCTGAGAGCTTAATGGTGATATGATTTAATGTATAACACATGAGGGTCACTGCAACATTTGATGATAGACAAGATTCAGGCTGTCTGGTTCTGTAAACTGTTCTGACTGGAATTTGATATTCAGGGAAGAAGACAGCTATGACCTTGTCCTCACTGCAGATGGTGGGGGAAGGAATATTAAAGCAGATACTTTGACACGTGGAGACTGTTTCCAGGGTCGCGGGTCAGACAGCACATCTTACAATTTTTTCCTATATAATTACTGTCAGTCATATTTTTCAGATATCTTATTAATACTTTCTGAAATCTGTATTAATATTTAAATGTTTTATTAATATACTCAGATTTCATTTTCAACTATTATATTTTTAAGACATTTTTTGGACATTTTATCTATAAATTCGACAATTTATTAATTACTTTTCAGCCATTTTATTACTATTTTTAGAATTTTTTTCTTTGTCGTATTTTCAGACATTTTATTAACATTTTTTGACATTTAGAATTGTTTTTAAAGAAAAAATTCTGCCATAACTTCATTAGTTTCCCGACACTGATAATATTTTAAAACATTTTTTTTGTCACTTTAACATCTTTTTTATGACACTTTATTAATATTTCTCTGGTATTTTATGGACTTTTAATTAATAGTTTTCAAACATCAGGTGTTTTATTACTGAAATATATACATTTAAAATTTAGGGGGATCTGTAATGATTCAGATCCAGACAGTCACTCTGTCAATAGATATCTTACTAGACACTTTAATATAATTTTTTTGGCATTATATAATTTTCAAGCTTTCAAATGGCAATGTGTGTGAGATTTTAAGAAAAGTTTGGAGAATTTGCTATTATCTTCAAATGTTTACTGATATTTTTAAAACATTTTATTGATTTTTTTCTGATGAGTTTCATGCACTCCATATACAGTATCTCACAAAAGTGAGTCCACCCCTTGCATTTCTCCAAATATTTAATGATATCTATTCATGGGACAACACTGACGAAATGAAACTTTCATACAATGTAAAGTAGTCACCGTACAGCTTGGATAACAGTGTACATTTTATCTTCCCATCAAAATAACTAAAACACAGCCATTAATGTCTAAACTGCTGGCAACAAAAGTGAGTACACCCTGAACTGAAAATGTCCAAATTGGGCCCAAGTGCACATTTTCCATCCCCAGTTTCATGTGACTTGTTAGCGTTAAAAGGTCTCAGGTGTGAAAGGTGAGCAGGTGTGTTTAATTTGGTAATATCACTCTCACACATCTCACATTGGTCACTGGAAGTTCAACATGGCACCTCATGGCAAAGAACTCTCTGAGGATCTGAGAAAAAGGATTGTTGCTCTACATAACGATGGCTTAGGCTATAAGAAGATTGCCATCACCCTGAAATTGAGCTGCAGCACGGTGGCCAAGAGCATCCAGCGGTTTAAGAGGACCGGTTCCACTCAGAACAGGCCTCGCCATGGTCGACCAAAGAAGTTGAGTGCACGTGCTCGGCGTCGAATCCACAGGTTGTCTTTGGGAAATAGGCGTAGGAGTGCTGCCAGCATTGCTGCAGAGGTTGGAGGGGTGGGGGGTCAGCCTGTCAGTGCTCAGACCATACGCCACACACTGCATCAAATTGGCCTCTATGGCTGTCGTCCCAGAAGAAAGCCTCTTCTAAAGATGATGCACAAGGAAGCCCGCAAACAGTTTGCTGAAGACAAGCAGACTAAGGATATGGATTACTGGAACCATGTCCTGTGGTCTGATGAGACCAAGATAAACTTATTTGGTTCAGATGGTGTCAAGCGTGTGTGGCGGCAGCCAGGTGAGGAGTACAAAGACAAGTGTGTCTTGCCTACAGTCAAGCATGGTGGTGGGAGTGTCATGGTCTGGGGCTGTATGAGTGCTGCCGGCACTGGAAAATTACAGTTTATTGAGGGAAGCATGAATGCCAAAATGTACTGTGACATACTGAAGCAGAGCATGATCCCCTCCCTTAAGAAGCTGGGCCGCAGGGCATTATTTCAACATGATAATGACCCCAAACACACCTCCAAGATGACCACTGCCTTGCTAGAGAAGCTGAGAGTAAAGGTGATGGACTGGCCAAGCATGTCTCCAGACCTAAACCCAATTGAGCATCTGTGGGGCATCCTTAAACGGAAGGTGGAGGAGCGTAAGGTCTCTAACATCCACCAGCTCCGTGATGTCATCATGGAGGAGTGGGAGATGATTCCAGTGGCAACCTGTGAAGCTCTGGTGAACTCCATGCCCAGGAGGGTGAAGGCAGTGCTGGAAAATAATGGTGGCCACACAAAATATTGACACTTGGGCCCAATTTGGACATTTTCAGTTAGGGGTGTACTCACTTTTGTTGCCAGCAGTTTAGACATTAATGGCTGTGTTTTAGTTATTTTGATGGGAAGATAAAATGTACACTGTTATCCAAGCTGTGCGGTGACTACTTTACATTGTATGAAAGTTTCATTTCGTCAGTGTTGTCCCATGAATAGATATCATTAAATATTTGGAGAAATGCAAGGGGTGGACTCACTTTTGTGAGATACTATACGTAGGTCCTTTATCTACCATGAGGTATTTTCAGACATTTTTTAAATGTCTGTGACCATTTTAGTACAACTTTTCAAATATTTTTTGGAGTACAACTATTAAGTTAGATGAACATAATTAATAAAATACCTCAAAATTGTATTTAGACAAAATTCTTCAGTAAATTAACCAATTCAAGGCTCCACAGTTCACTTTCGAAAAGTGCCCCCCAGTTGGGAACCGTTGCTTTTATTTATGTTGCTGTTTCAATTAAGAGACATCAGAGTGTAATCATTTGTTTAACATGTTGGTACCTTAAAGACGCGTGGCACCACAGAGTAATGTCTCCCGGACCACATCTGTTTGATGACATCTGCGTAGGCCTCAGCGATCTCGCCCTTCATCCCTAATGGGTTGGTGAAGTTCAGCTCTTCCAGGTAGGAGGTTCGCAGAAAGTACTCGGTCAGTGGAGGAGTGTTACTCAGACACTGCAGAGTTAGAATGGACAAAAGGAGACAAAGAAGAGGACGGCATAAATCTCTGCGTAGTCTAAATTTATATCAGCAACACATTTAGGAAGCTAGCTTCATAGTTTATTGTACCAGGTGCACTCAGAAAGTTACAAGACTGTTGGTAGTATTTGTGTCAATCATCAAAATCATAATATTTTATTGTGCGTCATAATCTAAAATTCAACAGAAACATAACATTTTGATCAACAGTCACGTGACGAAAATCTTGAGAGTTTCAGACTGAACTGCAGGCCTAACAGTTTCTGAGCATTTCTTTTCTCCTGTCACATTTTTAGCCACTGTGGACTCATTTTTTACTGCAATATAAGGTCCTGCACTATTATGAAAACAGCACTATAATGGCTAGAAGTAGGGAGAACTCAAAATGTCATAAATTCTAAAAAAAAAACAAACAAAAAAAAAACAAAAACAAAAGTTAATCTTTGATCCTTTCTTTTACAAAAATGAATAGTTCATTAAGGATAAAGTGATTTTGATGATATGTCCCAATCCGAAACTTAAATGCCACTGAATTTTGTGACAACACTACATGTCTCAGATAAGTTCAAGGACCATCCAAAGGTTGAAACCCAATGACTTTTTCCAGAAACAGTTTCTTTCTATAATAAATGCTGTGATTTTGGCATTTTTTAAAAAAGATAAAATGTCTTCCAAAAACATTGGCAGAATTTTGGGCTTAGAGGATTTAAAGTGTGCTCTGGATGAATGAAATGAATGAACCACTTCTACTAGATGAATTAAGCTTATAAATAAGCATGAATAAAATCCTTTCGAAAGAAATTGAGACTCAGTGAAGCAGAGTTCCAACTGTCTACGTAGAAATGTGAGGAGCAACACTGACACCAAACAGGTGATAATTATGCACTGAGCAGGTTTCATGACACTCTGCAAGCCTGAAACCTATTAAAATCCAACTAGAGAACTTCAAAGATGCATCAATGTCAGCAACAATCTGCTGTTTTTGAGTTGGGTTTAAGGTTGAGAGCAAGTTCTGAATGGAGTCCAGCTCCAAATCTGTAACATTTTATAAACTAAAAAAGCACTCAGAGAGCACAGTGCTCCACCAACGCTGTTCATTCCCCCATATGGCATTGTCAGATACCAAATCACGTGACCTAAATATGTAGCAGGTGGTGGGAATTGATGGGACTCAGAAACACCCCCACAATTTAATCAATTGTTCCTTGTATCATTTCTGACAGATAAGTCCTAAGAACTCTGCAGCGGTCGATTTGTAGCAGGATCACAATCATGTGATCGTCAGCAGGCAGCTGACAGAGTCATAGTTGTCATAGTTACAGTGATGTCATGCCGCTATCTCGCAATGATGCAGAAATCCTAAAAAAATCTGAGGATCCACACTATAAGCTGCATCACCGCAAAAATCAAATCCTTGTGTCATTTCTGACCTTCCCTGAAATTTTGATCCAAATCCATTTTAGAGTAAAGTTGAGAACAGACAGACAAACAGACAAACCAATGCCGATCAGCACATAACTCCGTCACGTTCCTTGGTGAAGTAATAAGCAGGATTCATTGGGATCAATTTATTGTTAGAACAGTGACATGAGGACATGTCAAGTTACAGCACTGATCACACTGCCACCAAATATTGATAAACCTACAAGTAAAGGCCAATCAAGGATGAATGGTGGCAAGTTCTCTTTCAAATAAACATGTAATGAATAAATAAATAAAGATATTTAAGAAGGTTTCATGTTAGAGTTTGTTATTCTAAATTTTGACTCCACGATTTTAATTTTTCACTTCAGATGTACATTAGTATGTAGCATCGGCCCTGAAAAAACCCAAACATATTGGTTGACCTCTATCTCAGAGGATTCACCACAACATGTAAAACTCAGAAAAAAGATAAGTTTCTGGACTGATTAAAAAACTCAAACCGTATCGAAATGATGGAAATAGGAAAGTGTAAAGAAAAATGTCCTGTCTCCAGAAGCTCAATATTCTAAAGGACTGTATCTCCACACACACGGTTTTTTCTACCAAGATTAAAGCTGAGACTCTGATCAGCTTTCCAGTGTTTTTTTTTTTTCAAATTAAACCTGTTGAAGCTGCTGAAGAAGATGTTTAACTGTCCAAAATACTTGAGACCTAGACTTTACTTCCTGATTTTTGGTGGAATTGACAGAATCTTCACCAAGTAGGTTTTTAGTCGCATCAAAGTGTGCTGTACATGTGTGTGCGCATGTGTGCATTCAGACCTGTAGAGCAGAGTTCATGAAGCAGGTGTTTCCCAGGTTGGTGAGGCCGCAAACTCCCGCCTGTCCTCGGTACGAGTCCTGATCCTCAACAGAGTTCCTCCTGGAAACAAGAACTTAGGTCAGTTCACATCAGACCGCAGAAAACTGAAATGGATTTACAATAAGCTCCCATGGAAAACAGGAGAAGCATGTAGAAAAAACATTTGGCTGATATGATAAGACAACCAAAAAGAAAAAAAAACATGGAAATGTTGTGTATTTCCTGCATGCTGTACACAGTCTCAGGTCACTCGTGTAGGACCCTCTAAACCTAAAAACCTTCCGTTGGGTTTGACAATCAAGTTTTTTCTCCTAATTTACACCAATAATCACACCCAGAAACTGCAAAAACTTTCTCAAGGTCTATCGTCTTTAGCATGTCAGTTGGAAAACCAAATCAAGTGATATCTCATCAAAATCCCTTTATTTTCCAAAAAAAATATTGTTTGGTCTAAGCACATTCTGTGAAAAATAAATCATTCTGTCCTCTTTGTTAGCTTATATGATAAAAGTTATGCTGTTGATGGCGATGTTAGTGAGGAGAGGACTGCTGCTGGATGAGGATATCGACATCGAAAGGATTAAAAAAACAGCGCTTGTTGTCCTTAAACCAGTATTGAGACAGCAGCTCAGAAGTACCTACCCTGGAGTAAGTACTACGTTCTCCCCTAAAAACAACCCTCAAAGACATTCTACAGGGGCAGTTCTTAGGTTGCCCTAAAACCGCCTGCAAAGTCCTGATGTGGAACACAGTCTTTTGATACCAAGGACAGCTAAAACAAATTTAAACAGTCAAAACATATTAAATACGGAAGCTTTAAATGTTGTGAAGATATTTAATTAGGCTGATTTCTTCACTTAATATTATTATTACTCTAATTATTTTATCTTTCTTGTGCTTTAAAATACACAAATATTATAAAACTATAATTACAATTGCATGTAAGTGAAGTTAAATGTGGAAAAAATACTCTTCGGATGTCTTATAAAGTATAAAAGGAGACATTTAAGGTATATAGTTAGTGAATCCCTAAAAGAAAAAAAGAAACTTTGGTGGAGAGCTGGCAAACAATAATAGGAAATCAAAGAAGGAAAGAATGACAAATGAAAAACAAAACACGTCAGGAGTGCAAAGCAAAACTGAGACAAAGAGGAGAGGGAGCTTCAGAGAAAACAAAACTGAAAGCAAGTGACGACAAAAGCAGACAACCAAACAGGTAGAACGAGGAGACTTCCCGGAGCAGGGAGGAACAATGGGGAGATAAATGATTACAAATGAGAAGAAAGGAAGTCGTGAAAAAGACATGAACGTGGACCATCAGCGAGACATGAAGAGAAAGAATTAAAGAACAATAAAAGAGGCATGTTGGGTGCTCTTACATGATCTGAGGTCTGGAGCTCGGCCAAGTACCATCGGCATTCCTCGTCTCCATAATCACCGTCTGACGCACAAAAAACACACACACACAAAAAACACACACACAAAAAACACACACACACACACACACACACACACAGAGGCATGTTGCAGCTTATCTCTGGGGTGGACAGTTTGGTATTTTAAAGGAGAGCCAGTGTTGTGAAGAAGTTGGAGGTGATTACCGACTTACAGAAACAAGCACATGGCAACAAATCTACCTGATTTCTTACTGATTTCTTTACACACCCAGCAGCATTATGACTGTGGTGTTAAATAACGTGGGTAAGAGTGAGATGAGAGTTTGTCCTCACCATCCCTGAGCTCAAACAGGCATCCAGCACGCTCATGTGGACATTCCTGAGACGCTCACAGCTGCTGTCTGAACTCTTCATCCACAGACGGCACTCTGAGCCCGGAGGCACGGAGAAGGCCTGACACATCGCCCTCTGGATCGAATCTGCACAGACGCAAAGGAATCTTTAACATGGTATATACATCCATTTATCAGCCAGAAATTGTACAAACAGTATGAATTGGTCATTGAATTACTCATCCAGCCATTAAGTCGGAAAACGTCACCACTGATATGTCATCAATAAACTGTTTACATTCGAGTTCTCATTTTAAAATTTGCCAAACATACAGCTAATAATATAGTCTAATAAAATCAGCAACTTTTTTTCGGCTGAACTGCAGGCTGTGTTTGCAAATGAAAGTACTAAAATGCCTATAGTATGTAGAGTCAGTGCTGTTTTCTAGTATTGGTAGCACTTGTGGGGCAAACTGTGTCCTTTCAATATTGAAAAATTGTCAAAGTAAATCAACATTTTTTTGGATTTTTTTATATAGCACTGTAACTGTGTCATACTGCTAGACATTTCTGAATTCTCTCTACTCCTAGCCAATGTTGTGCTTGTTGTGCAGGAGTGAATATTGAGTCAATTAGTATTGTTTCCATTAAATGCTTTGGAGAAATTAAACTCCCTGTGTAGTGTCATCAGAAGGCGGTAGTACAGGCTACATGGCTATAATAAACAGAGTAGAAGAAGCTAAAAACAAAACAAACTGATAGCCAACTGCTGTAAAAATAAAACTCAAAGAAGAAACAAACAAATCTTTATTCACTACATCAGAACACATTTAAGAAAAGGCATTTCATCTCCCATGAAGCCCATTAACTCTTTTTTAACAAACTAAAAAAAACACCTCAAGCAAGAAATTAACACTTTTTTTCGCTGTTTCCATTAAGTTTTTTTTAATGTGATACTACACAGTGCAGATAAAAACATGATTTGGAAATATGCCTCATGAGTACAAGGAGCCAGAGGTAGCGTTAGCAGAAGGAGCTCTAGTGAGACAATAATAGCCGACTACGAAAAGGCTGCGCATTCCATATTTCAAGGCTAAACTAGCTGTGCTACTCAAATATGCTACATGGTCACGTAGACAAGTAATGGAAACAAAGCCTGGGAAGGTGTGGACTTTATGAGTGTACAGTCCTTTTACATGCACAAAAAAGCTATGACAAGCTGACGGAAAGGGGTGGACATCATCATTAGTCTGCACAGGTATTCATTAAAAAGGGCTCTATGAGGCCACATGCAGTGCCTGGGAAATATTGGACCCTCCCTAAAGAAATATGTTAAAACGGATCTGTCCCTTGATTAAAACAGAATACTGGTTTAACCATTTTCAGTGTCGCTCTTGACCCCTACAAATAGCTGAAATGGAGAGACCACCTACTGTGTCTAAACTGGGTATAGCTTTCATTGTGCCTGATTTCTGTTGCACTGAATTTGGTTGAGTAGTAGCTGAGAATTTTTATAACAGGTTCAGTATCATCAGTGTTAGGAGGCTGTTAATTACTCTTTCATTTCTGACTTGCGGTGCCGTCTGCCAGCATTGTTTGTGTTTCTGTTACATCACTCGTTTGACGCTGCTCCTGTACAGAGGGTTTCACTGCGAATCAAGTTTGACATAGCTAGGCTTTCTTTGTGTAAGCCGGCTTGAAAAAAGCAAAACCTCGAGCATTACAACAACGGTTATCAATTTCCTTTGTTAAAGCAGGCTTTCACCTCAGGTAGTTGGTGGCATTCAGGAAACTGGATAAGATCTGTAGCATCTGTGGGTTTCTCAAATCAGATTATGGTGTCTAAAGCTTCACAAACCTGAGCAACCATTAGCCAAAGTAGTGGTGCCCATGTGAACAGTAAAACTGAATATTAAACAAAATAGAGTCTTGTCTTAGAAATAATGATGTATACACACATAAAAGAAAAACTCACGTATGTTGTCGGCTCGGCTGAACTGTGCAGTGATGACGTTCTCCATGTTGCTATGAAGGCAGAGGAAGATCTCAACGGGGTAAACCTCCACCTTCAGAGTGCTGGGCAGGTCCACCACCTGAAACACACACAGCGTTTGCATCACATCAGACGATATCACACTGACTTACATTCATTTCCTGAAGACTTATCGGTATACCTTGTCTTTTAGCCTTTACATTATGTTTATTTTTGTTCTTAAGGGTCTTAACCATGTATTTTAACACTGTGAGCATCAAAAGCACATAATCTCTTTAAATCTTTACTTTAGTTCATCCCTAAAGGAGAGGCAGATTGTCATAATGCGACTATGTATTTGTGAGGTATTTAGTTATCCATTCATTTTTTACAACAGTTTCTCAATAAACTTTGCAAAAATGTATTGTATCACAGAATATATTAAAACTACAATTCTGTGTTTTGTTTGGTATTGATTAATTAGCAGATTATAATCATAGTAGATGTCAGAAAATGTAACAAGACTAGGAGTCAGCAGCCACGCTAGCAGCTCTGTGAGGTTGCATTTTGAGCTAAATGCTAACACAAGGATGCTAAAGTCATGGTGTTTAGCAGGAAAAATGTTTGACATTATAGTGTAGTCTGTTGGCATGTTAATATTTGTTAACTATATTAAAATGTATAATTGACAAGGTTTTTTTAAGCACTTAAGTCTTTCTGTAAACATTACAGTTCCTAAATTATTACTATTTGCTTTTTGCTTTTTCAGTTCAGAATTTGTATTTTTAACAGATAATTGCACAAAACAAGAAATTACGGTATGTTAGTTTGGGCTCAGGAAAATAACATTTCATATACTCATCAATCAGTTGCTGGTGGTTAAAATTACATGACATTGGCCAACTAACACTTAATTTTTGTTGCGATTAGTCGATTATTTGACAAGGTGACTGACAAAATTATTCTTCAAATATTATAACGTGAATAATAATAATTGTCATTTCTTAAGCATTATTTGACTGACATTAATTTGCTTGAGACTTATCCAAACCACAACTATGACTTGCTAAGCTTTTAACCTCATTTAAGCCAAACCTTAATAGAAAAAGTTCATGATTTACATTACTATCAAATGAGAGGCAGGTCCCCACAATATGACAGATTTATGTTTGCACAACGTAACAAGTCCACACACTTACTGCGTGAAGGCCACAACCACCAAACAGATACCAAAGTGCCTGCAGTGTTATTTATGTAGTGTTGCTACCTTGCGTTCCAGTGGCGGCTGATCGTCCACCATGCCGTACCAGGCCAGCAGCTTGTGCCAGGCCTCCGCCGGTACCAACACAAAGTCCTCATTCTCCACCAGACGCTCCTTCAGGTGGTAAGAGTCCAAGTCTGAAACCAGCAGATAACATTTTATTGGTCACCTGTTTGTCATTTTAAACCTGCAGAGAGTTGAAATTTAGTCTCTTTACAGACTGAAGCTTTAACTAACCCTCGAAGAGCTCAGTGTTGTCAATCTGACCGGGGAAGGACGACGAGTTCTGGTCTCCGGTCTCCACGAATTCCTTCCACTGTTCGAACCAGCGGCGATCCACCACGTACCTGCAACACACACACACACACATTATTACATCACTCTCTTGAGGACACACTCATAAGACACCTCTGCTTACTTCAGGAGCTTTTCTGTGTATTGAATAATCCACAGCAACCGACCAACATCATTTCAGTATGAAATCAATCCAACAACGGACAAACAGCTGAATCTAAAAATAAATTTGCTTCTGCTGTGATTGTTTTTCATCTGTGAGTTTATATTAGGGCTGCAAATAAAAATTATTTTCAATTGTTGTTTAATCTGTGAATGATTTTCTCAATTAATTGTTGGATCTTTTAAATATCAAAGTGGTGAAAATGTTGACTCTTTTTTTAAAACGTTACCTAAACTCAAACAATTATCAAAAGAGTTGCAGATAAATTTAACAGTTGACAGTCAATTCAGACAATCCATTAATCAAGTTTTCATGTCCACAGATGACTCAATAATGAACTAGAACACACAGCAAGACATCAAAAGAAAATCCTTTCCCCTTGTGTAAGCATTTTACCAAAAATAAACTAAGTATAAAGTCCAGACCACAAGTATTTCAGCAGTTAGTATTGTATATTCTTCAACTGCCCATTATTTTTTCAATTCATGTATCTACAAAAATTGCCAAAAACTTGTGCTGTCTTCAAATGTCCAAAAAACCCAAATACTGATTTTTTCAGCTCTATTTTCACAAGTTTTGAAGCTCCCAAAATAAAATATTATAATAAAATAAAGCTAGCTTGCAGAGAAATTATTATTTTAAATTCTTTATTTTCTTATAATATTTCTTATATTTGGGTGAATTTCAGCTTCTTCCCTCTGGACGGACGTTTTTAGTCCCAAGGTGCAGGACAAAGTGTTAAAAAAACAGCTTTGTTGCTGTTGCTGTCACTGAGCTCAATAACAAGTCGTGATATCTGCACTTTATTTATTTCTCAGCTCCGTTTATTATTATGATTGTGACATTTAAATTTTATGTTTTTATCCTGGTTTTATCCCAGAGATTGCTTTAATTTCTCTAAGGCTTTTTATTGTCTTGTTTTTATTTATCTTATTTTTTTTTACCGATCCTTGTGATCTGTTGTCTTGTTTGTTTGTCACTCAAGCAAGTACCTGCCTGCCAGGTTCAATGTCTGTTTTTGTAATAGAATGCCAAATGCAATCATTTTTCTGCAAAACAAATCTACCCACGAGTATAAAGAAAGTAACCTTGAACCTCCTCCGAGATAGGAAGCTAAAATCAGAGTGTGTCAATTTTTTCCTCTGTTAGTTGTAGGTTAGTGTTATAGAGCCTTTAACAGCATCTTTTCCCAGAAGTTATTGGGTACTGTGGTGTCTGACTTTGTAACTAAATCCTACCAAAACACACAGCATTCACTCTCCTCTGCCTGAGGAGATAAGGCTTGCAGAGTCAGTAACTTCTTTTAATGCACTTCTTAAAACACACTTTTATAGACTTGCTTTTATGGGAATTTTACTTTTAGCTTTAATTAGTTTGCGTTCCATTTCGTATTGTGTCCTTTTTAGTTGATATTGTCTCTTTTGTTTTATTTTAATCGTAGCTGCCTGCTTCCTTGGTGATGTCATTTCAAATTCTTTAATTCTCAATTGATTTTTATTTTTTTCATTTCTAATTTTTAACCCTCCATCTGATTCTTTAAGTTTTAAACTGCTTAGTCCCTTGTCTGATGTGCTAATCTAGCTAATTATTCATTTATTATTATTTTTACTATTAATTTTAACTAACTGGTCTGCCTTGTCTCCTATATTTTGCTTGATTGTCTGTGTTGCATGTTTTAACTGTCAAAGCACCTCATGAACACTGTTCTTAAGGGTGCTATATAAATAAAGTTAGTATTATTATGATTTTTATTATTATATAAAAAACTAAGAAAATCAGAAGTGAAAACCAGAGAATTCTGCTTGAAAATATACTATCAATCACTGACACATTTTCTTCTATTTACCTAACAAAATAATTGGGAAATAATTTCTTCTGTAATTGCACAAAATGAGTCCAAACATTTGATCACAACAAACTCAACACCTCCACCTGTTCAGTGTTCAGACTGTTTTATGAAACACACTTCTTCTTCTCCCACCAGCTGCAGGTGTTTACATTTGCACTTCAGCTCGTCATCTCACGACACAAAAGCAACACATTCAGTTTGGACTGCAGCACAACTGTCAGTGTGTGATCACCACAGCATGAAAACAACAACTAAAGATGATGTTCCTCTTAATAAGACATGAACTCCCCTGGAAATATCTGAATTTCAATTAATCACTAATTTACTTTAACAAAGATGCCAGCATGCATGCTGTTCCTGCTATTACCATCTACCAGTTTGGCGGTTCAATATCAACAATATCAGAAAATAAACATTTTGTTATGGGACATATTTTCTAGACAAATAGCAGGCAGCAGCGACTGCTTTTCATTTGTTTTACTATTATTCATATTCCTATTCTCGTATTAATAGAAATAATGATAAATAAAAGCTAAATCAAAGTTCTTGAAATGTATCTATCATTTCAGACCACAAAAAAAGTGCAAAAAGTGAGCGCCCCCGAAAAGTATTTCACACATTGATTAAATATTGGTCAGTAAGAACAGAAAACCTTTACAATATGAAAATATTTGCACAAAAATATATAGTCTACACACAGATTTAGGCTATTATCATTTATTGGGTAATCTGGCTTATGTTATGTAACAGAAACTTCAACGTTTGATGTTGCATACCAAATGACTGATCACGTATATAAGCCTACATCTTATCATTAATCACTGGGTAATTTTTTTATTTATTTATTTTTCTTAAATTTTTGGACTGACACTGATAGATAATAAGTATGGCAGAAAGTCAGTGGTAAAATTCTTGAGTCAGTCTTACAGGAACTCTGGTAAAGCAACAGCTCAGACTTAGGCTTAATAGTTAGCCTGACTGTTAGCCTGACAGTAAGCCTGACAGTTAGCCTGACTGTTAGCCTGACTGTTAGCCTGCCCTGGACCACGGTAGTTCGTCAACATAAGCTTCCAGACTAACTGAGCTTGGACTGTATTTCACTTGCTTCATGGAACCAAAATAAGCTGACAGTAAATCAGACTAATTGAAATAAGCCAGGCTTGTTTGGTAAATTTGCTTTATGGAACCAATACAAACTCACTACAAGTTAGACAAACTGAAATAAGCCTTGCTTATTCTGCAAATTTACTTCATAAAACAGGCCCCAGATCAGCGTCTGAACTGCTCAAACCTTCCTATTCCCCACACAGCCATTACTCAGATTTGGTAGTCAAATTTAGTTGTTACAGACTTTATACTGTAAATCCCTCAGTCTGGTTCCCTCAGTCAGTCTTCACTCTTTAGAAACCTCCTCCTTCCTCTGTTCAGTCAGTCCCAGCCCTCATTATTCTTTTATTGCTGGTTGACAGATAACCACTTTGCTTCCATTTTACTTCCTATAACCTCATAAAAAATAAAAAACTAGCAGCTTTTTAGAGAAATAGCAATCTTTCTACCGTATTCTCTGATTTTTTGTCTGCCAATTTATAGATGACGTTTGTCGATTAACAAAACATCAAAACAACGAACAAGCTCTCTCAGTAAAACCAGCTCTGGATACCTGTAAAGTATATGCAAATGTTCAATGTGCCTGACCTGCTATGTGATTCATTAAAGTGTTGGTTGTGAACAGAAAGTAAAATAAAGTGAAGTTTGGTAGCAGCAGCAGCTGAGGAAATCTGCTGAGTCATGGTACTGCAGAATCTGTCAGATCATGTTTCCTTCATGGTGACCATCAGGAGAAACCACACACACACACTGCAAAATATAAACTGTTGTTTCCAATTAAAGCTATAAATGATGGAGCTGAAACGGTAAAGCCTCCAAATATTACTTTGACAGAAAAGCACCTTCGACTCAAACTTTTTTGCACAAAGTTACTTTTGTAATGTTGAATAGAGGCTTTTTAAATTTTTCCCCTTGTGATTATTGTCTAACCAAAGTTAGACAATAACCATAGTTTGAACTCATAAACTGCACCTTAGGAATTGTAGAATATCCAATTTTGGGACACCTGGAAAAAGGTAAATCTTCCACAAATCACTGTCTAATTATTGGTACACACAAATCATTACAACAAAATTATATAAAAATCAGTATCACAAAAGCACCGCACTACTTCAAAGGGATTAAAATTAAGTGCTTAAAAAGTTTGTGAAAATTCTGATTTAGATTTGTTACTCTATTCAACTGCAGTTGTTATTTGAACTTGCACATTCAGATAAATTGATGTCATTACTAACCATGCACATTAAGGACACCAACTGTGCTTTGGCTGTATTTTCATATAAATCAAAGCTATCACCAAAGTCAGAGAAAAGCTACACAATATGAAGAAAAGGACTTGCGTTTTTATTTACAAAGTGCTAGTAAAATATCAAGTGTGTCCATGTTGCTTAATATATACGCTGAAACTTTTTTTTTTGTTTTTCTTAAATAAGTGGGTTGCATCACTGGCCCAAATAACAAACCCTCTTTTCGATTTATTTTTTATCACACTGGAGTTTCCAGGTGAAGTCTACAATATTGCACTTTAATATGTAAACATTAATTTACTTGTTGTACTGTGCTGCACTATACACTGACATACAGTCTGTTTGAATAAAACTGACTTCTATGAAATTGAAATTTTGCTTTATAAAGGAGAATTAAATGTTTACATAATTCAACTACATGGTAAAAAGTCAATGAATTAATGGACAGAAAAATAATTGTTCAGTCCTAGTTCCAACAAACAACAGCTGCTCTCCTTAATTACTAATAAATCAGTGTAGGCCATGGAGAAAAAAACACTGTATTAAAACATTATAACTATGTAAGACAGTAATACAAAATCTCACATTTGAGAGCTTTCAACTAATGAATTAATCAAGTAATTGTTGCAACTATAAGAAGCTGCTATGGTTATATGATCTGTTTTCCCTGTGACCATCTGAAACACTGGTTGTAATGTTGAGTGACAGCATTTCACAAATAAAGCAAGAGATACTAACAGCCAATATTGGTCTATCACAGATATATTGATATCTAGTACATGCCGTTCCATATGAAAACTTGTGCTTATAGAGCATAATGCGGAAAAAGTTGCTACCCCAAAAAAACATATTTAGAAATAATGCCATTACATAGTTCGTTAAGCAGAGAGGTGCCATTGTTTACAGCACTGTCTGCAACACATCGGGCAGAGTATCACAGCTGAACAGACAATTGCAAAATACATAATGAGTACAACACTGAAAAGCTAATAAACACTATTTCAGTACAACTAACATATAAAGAACAATATCCAATATATTCCCAATGCATTTTCTAACTTTTTCCCTAAACCTGGCAATGGTCCCAAATAGCCAGATTCACTTAGGCTCTGAAATAAAGCATTAGACGGTGCAACACTGGGGAAATTGGTCTGGTAGATTCAACACATATTTAATGATAATACATATGTACTTGGTCGATCTAAATTCAGAATTTCTTGTCGTACTGCAATTTTTTTCACTTTTACGCGAGTAAAAGTTTATGTTGCTTCTTCCACTTATGCTAAAATGAAACGAAAAGTATTGGCCCTGTTTCACTGTAACCGTCTCCAATTCGCAGCAATGGTCAACCGGCTGACATACAAAACACAGCTGGAATCTTTCGAGGCGACCCTGAACGTCTCATCACAGCTGGTTGACAGGTTAGCTTTAGCGTTAGCAGCGACGGCTAACGGTCCGCTCTACCTGGTTAGCAGGAGCTAACACGGCAGCAGTGGCTAACATGTAGCACCAAGCGAATAAACTGCCTCAACAACCTAACACCCACACCCAAACAGCTCGACTCCGCCGTCAATGTCGTTAACCGTGTGATGCTAACCGTTAGCCCTGTCACTGTGTGTGTATGTGTGAAGCAGAGAGGCGGGCAGGCGGACTCTCACCAACTGTCCCCAGCACGGAGCTCACACTCCCGCAGAAGAGACTCGATTTCCCGCCGCTGGGTTTCCAGGCCCGGGGGCTCCGCGGCGGAGCAGCGGCTGTTGGCCGTCATGATGCTAATCAATCACTCATAAATGTCGGAACTGTTAGAAATATTAAGCAGAGACAGGAAGACAGAAGTGAGCCGCCGCATTGATCAACCGATAAACGGGGAAGCTGCACAGAGCTGTGTTTGCGGAAGAAGGAAATATTCAGACCCGGACGATGTCTACTTCCTGCGCAGAAGCTCCGCACAGCGCGACCACATGGGAGCTGTTCAAGGGTTTATTCGGATATTTTAGCTTTTATTGTAAAAAAAAATTAAACATTTTCAGTGTTTTTAATATTTATGTATAGCGTTTATTGTTTCATGAATGTCGAAGTTATTTTTTTTACTTTGAAAATATTTTTGAAGTAGCAATGGTTTTGTTATCTTTTTATATATACAGTAAAAAGCTTGAAAATTGTTAGTGCATTTTTGTTTTTAGCTTTTAATTTAAAATAGTCAACTGTTTTAAGTGTTAAAATGCTTTATGTTATCTTTCACAGATTTTTAAAAAAAAGTTTTAAAAATCTAAATTGTGTTTTTTTTTTACTTTTTGAAACTGTGGGAAAATGTTTCATTTGTTTTGACTGAAAAAATGTTTTTGTAAATAACGTAGTATCTATTTTTTAAATTATTTATTTTTAACCACTTAATAAAAAATGTCACATTTTTTGTTCGTTTTTGAAAAATATACAAAAAACATTCTGTTTTTAGCTTTATTTTACATTTTATTAAATGTTTTAAAAAGGTTTAAATATCGTCGATGAGACTTAAATAAAAATAATATAACATTAATTACTATTATTATTATTATTATTATTATTATTATCATCATCATCATCATCATCATCATTATGAGGTATGTTAATCTTTGCAGGTCATAAAAAACGGAACAAATAAGTTTAAATAGTGTAAATATGCAATTTAAGAAAACAGTATTACTGAGCCTTTAATGATATGCCTAAGGCTTAAGTTGCATTTTGTCTATTCATGTAGAGTTATTGTATTATGAAAGTTATACTTCGTCTTTAAAGTCGATTTATTCACATCAAATAACTATTTGTAGCTTAAAATAAGCCCTAGATGCGTGTGGTGGGTTGTTTATCCGGTATTTGTTTTGTCTGTTATTCTGTAGCTGCACGATATCGCGAGGTTTTGTTGGCCAATCAACGTCTTCCCTAATAAACGCCCAGCCAATGAGGTGTCAGCTTACTGCGGTGCGGTTGTCAAGGAGGGAAAGTGCCGTTCGCGGGCTGACAGGCAGCAGAAATCATGGACGTGGAGATGGCGGAGAAACCCGCAGAAAGCGGACAGAAGGCGGACACTGACGCCGGCGAGCCCTCGTCGAAGACCTCCGGGAGCGCTTACGAGCTGCCCTGGGTGGAGAAATACCGGCCGCTCAAGCTGAACGAGATTGTAGGGAACGTTGAGACAGTGAGCCGACTGGAGGTGTTCGCCAGGGAGGGAAACGTCCCCAACATCATCATAGCAGGTCAGTGTGGACACACACGGAGGGAGAAGACAGAAAGAGGCACAGTTTTAGATTTTCTCCAGACAACTGCAAGTAAAGTTGATAGCAGTGCTGTCCTGCATGAGAGAGAGGGAGAGGAAAAACAGGCAAAGAACTTGTTATACTCTTTATAACTAACTTACAAGATTTTCATCTGTTTTCCCGTAGAAGAACCCATCATGTATAAAAAGTAGGTTTTTGACACAAGATGTCTCCTCTTCATCACACTGGTGTTGGCTGCCTCTTCGTGTGTCTTTAAAAACAATTAGTTCAGTTCCACCACAAATCTTAGAGGGCCTAAATTAGCAGCAACACAGTAGCAGATGTTACTTAAATATGTGGTTAGTTTTATAAATACAGATAAATAATGCATCATGATTAAACTGTGGCAACGCCTTTACTTTTATAGTGCTCACGGTATTTCCCACTGTGATTTTACTTTTAAATAATTAAAGGAAAATTAAGGATACATTAGTGATGATTTGTCCTCAAACTACATTAAATAAAACTAAAAAAGCAAAAAGCCACTGAAGCAACAATGGTGCATCGTCGAGGCAAATGTAGTGTTTTGTGTGGTTTATTTTTGCCATTTGGGTAAACAGAGCTGCTGTACCTGCATACATGTGCAATCAAGCCCCAAATTATTTATACCCATGCCGAACGTTATTGGTCATTTTTTATTTGACCAATAGGTTTCTTCTGCCTGAAAATAAAATGAAGTAGTCACATAAGACAGTAAAGCATTGTGTTTGACATGCTAATGATGAGAATGAACTGTTTAGATGTTTTGTTTTGTATCCCGCCCCCCCCCTTCAACTCAAAATGTCATGTCCAAAATTCTTCAAACCCATAGAAAATGCTGTTTAATTGCTGTCGTACTAAATGCAGGATTTGCTACTGACCACTGAGAAAGGGTATCAATCATTTTGGACATAGACATTTTAATAAAAATGTAAATTGTTAAAACATCACTAATGCAATGTCTTACTGTCTTTTGTCACTTGTTTATGTCACTTCCAGCCAGGAGAAAAATCTATTAGTCATGTAATGCCAGCACCAAGTTACCAAAGAGAATAAAAATGCAATTCTGTAACCAGTGTTGTTCATTGGGCATTAATTTACCCAAGCATAACAGATACTTTTTTTATGTATCTAAAAACTTAACACAGCGTCATTGTCTTTACTGTACATGAACTGATCATGCTTACTGCCATGCTTCAATGCATAGTCGACTCCAAAAGGCGATTGAGAACAGACCAGAGATGAACCATGTCTGTTGTCATGCAGGTCCTCCTGGCACAGGAAAGACCACCAGCATCTTGTGTTTGGCCCGAGCTCTGCTGGGAGCCTCGATGAAAGATGCCGTACTGGAGCTCAATGCTTCAAACGACAGGTGAGACCCTGGTGTGCTGAACAATTTACTTCCTGTCACATTCAGTCGAAAATTGGTTGGGACATTAGGAATGATGGTGATTGACGTGTCTGCAGGGGAATCGATGTGGTGAGGAACAAGATCAAAATGTTTGCTCAGCAGAAAGTCACATTGCCCAAAGGACGACACAAGATCATCATCCTGGACGAAGCAGACAGGTGAGATGGTGGGAATGAGCTTTATTTTGTCTGCTGTGTGTGTTTTTGTAACCTTTCTTTATTTGTAAAGGATCTTTAATACATGTCCGTGTTTTACAGGTTACAGCTCAAATGTAAACAGTAAAATCTTTTGTAAAAACTGATGTTAGAGGAAGTTTACACCTGTAATGTGTCCGTCCTGCCAGCATGACAGACGGAGCTCAGCAGGCATTGAGGAGGATCATGGAGATCTACTCAAAGACAACACGCTTCGCTCTCGCCTGCAACGCCTCCGATAAGATCATCGAGCCGATCCAGTCTCGCTGTGCGGTGCTCCGTTACTCCAAGCTCACCGATGGACAGATCCTCGCCCGGCTGCAGGAGGTGGTGGAGAAGGAGCGCCTGAGTGTGTCCGATGACGGTCTGGAGGCTGTCATCTTCACTGCCCAGGGAGACATGAGACAGGTGAGGAGTTCTGTCTCCAGCGCATGGCTCCGAACTACATGGCAGAGTTGCCTTTGACGCCCTGTTTTTGTGTTTCCAGGCGCTGAACAACCTGCAGTCCACCAACTCCGGCTTTGGCTACATCAACAGCGAGAACGTATTTAAAGTGTGCGACGAGCCCCATCCTCTGCTGGTGAAAAGCATGCTGGGACACTGTGTAGACGGGAACATCGACGAGGCCTACAAAGTGGTGGAGCAGCTGTGGGCTCTGGGCTACTCTCCAGAGGACATCATCGGAAACATCTTTAGGGTCTGCAAGACCTACCAGATGGCAGAGTACCTCAAACTGGAGTTCATCAAGGTAAGAGGGAAATTAGTTCATTAATCAGAAATTATATTCTCTGATTCCAGCTTCTCAAATGTGAGCAGTTTATCTCATTTGTATCTCATACAGAATATTTTGCGGTTTTGAAAATGGATAAGATAAAAAAAGATGTTTCACACCATGCACTGACGGAAGCACTCTGACCTCATAATTTTTTTTTTTTTTTTACACTTTAAAGTAGGAGTGCAGGAAGTGATTTAACTCAGTGCTTTTCCATCTGCCGCCTGTGATTACCTTTTACCAGCATTTTGTCAAATATTGTACCATTTTTATAATTAATGTGGAGCTAAATATGCGTTAATAACAGTATACAGTCTGCATATTGATATACAGACCATATCTGACCATCATCTGTTAACTAAATTGGCCTCAGTGCACTCTACCTGCTGACCTTATTGTCATTTGAACCTATTTTATTTAGAAATGACTGAGTCAGACTAGTGTGCACACGCCCACAATTATATGATTTCTAAAAATGATCAACAAATAAATGGATTTTCTTGAAATATCACAAATATCTTAGATTTGTGTTTTGTGACCTAATGGTACATCACACATCATTATTTCATGGACTGATGGAAAGTCTGATGATTCTGTTTTTATGGTTATTGGCTGATAAATGGTCTCTGGGTTTTTTTCTTAGTTTTTTCCCAAAATGTTGAACTGTTCCTTTAACCCCTGTGTGAGAACCTGAAGGCCTATTTTTACCTCATGCTGTTGAATCTTTTCCTCCAGGAGATTGGCTACACCCACATGAGGGTGGCTGAGGGCGTTAACTCCCTGCTGCAGATGGCTGGTCTGCTGGGTCGACTCTGCAGCAAGACGGCGCCCCCTGCTGCCAGCTGAGCCCCACAAACCGTCCCAACCACTTTAAACCTGCAGCTACCTGCTCACAGCACCAGACTGTCCTGTACATTAGTGAACCCTCTACGCCTAGTGTTTTTGATCCAGTGTGATCTGTTTCTGCCAGATATCACAAATGTTTCTCTGTGGAAGTATTGTAAAAAGAAAAAAACTTGTATCATCTGCAATAAAATACATTTTCACTTATCAGTGTTGCATGTTTTAGTTTCAACTTCTGTTCCTGTAAGTGCAAACTCACCTTTACTTACCTGTTGAGTCAAAGAAGCATGAACCAGTCTAATGGCTTTGAAGGATGTTGATCAAAACCATTGAATTTAGTCCTAAATTTCATTATCTTTGTACCAATGACTAACATTAAAAATACTTCTTTTCTGGTTAAATAGAGCAAATTATATTCTTTCTGTAACCTTATTGGTCCTTAACTCAACACTATAGACTGTTATATAGATTTTTCTTAATTTCACTTAGTAACTGACTCAATTGCTTTTCTTGTAATATACCTCTAAACACAATATTAATAGTAAAATGCTGCTTACACAGTAATCAAACAATGTAATTCATAATATAAACAAGTCCGCTAGTTCACTGTTGACACTTAAAGTCAGTGTTCAAAGTCAAAATACACCATTTATTAGCCAGAGACCATAAAAAAACAAACAGTTGTCTGGTTTTCTCATCTAATTTGCCATTGCATCAGAAAACTTAAATCTTAGCTTACAACGTTTTTACTCAAATCACTTTATTCTGCATCTTAAAAATTGCTAGAATTAAACAGTTTGTAAACTATTCTGCATGTGTGCGTAACTGGGATTCCATTAGTAAATGTCAACAGAGCAGAGAAGAGACAAGGATGGAAACAAATGTAAATAATTAAGTATCTGTAGCATGTGGAGCCCCCATGATGTATCATGACTCATTCTGTACGCAGTGAGTTTTGATGTATCTTAACTCATTGTGTACAGAATAATTTTTTTGAGTTCTCTGCTTCTAGCCATGGTTGTGCTCTTTACATTGAGGTAGAGGACTTTATATTGAAGTTTAAAAAAAAAAAAAAAAAAAAAAGTCTACAGTGAGTAAAAATGTGAAAAAATTTCTGTGTGCCAAGAAACTGATTGGAGTTCTGAGGATTAAGCACATATTGGTCTTTTTAAAAAAGTATTTAGGAAACTAAACTTTTGTGTCTGAACAAGAAAGTTGTTGAACACCAGGATGTTTTCTGCTAACTCCTCCAGCAGGGGGCAGCATAGTACAACTATAAATCCTGTATTATCAAGATATTTGTAAGTGTAACTATATAGTACATTATGTGCATATTTTCGAGATGCAGCACGCTGATAATCTGAAACATACTCACATGTCTAGAGATGGATCCTTGCCTTCTTTAAAATCCTCCTCTGAAGCACAGTTTGGAGGTGAATCTTTGTCATCTCGACCGTTGAATGCATCTTCCTGACAACTTACTTTGCTGTTTCATTTTGGAGCCATGCTACATGTCTTTTATTTATAAAGTATAATTTATTACCAAACACTACAGCCTGAGGTTCAGCCATAACTCTGCAAGAGTTTGTCACGTGACTGGGTCACAGCAAAGTCAGTCACATAGACTGTCTTTATTACACAGTCTATGGTCAGTCATGACTTCTCAGCTGCACTGAGCTCTGAGTTTTATCTTTTTTACAGGATCTGGTGCTGATGGTATATTTTTGGCACATTTTTGAATGAGACATATAGGATAAGGTTAATTCAATGAAATATCACAATTTTATTTTTGCTGGTGATTTCTGACGGAACTACATACCACACATGTAGTTAAAGGGCATTCATAAAGTTAGAAATCTGACAATTGTTTTTGTTTTTAATTTCTGGTTGTTAAAGTGCTACAATTTTTGCTTTTTTCTTAAAAGATAATATGCCAGGTAAATTTGTATTTTACATAATAATGCAGAGCTGTAAGGGAAACATTTAAGCTACTCAGGTATATTTACGTAAGAAATAATACTGTCGGGTCTTAACTGCAATATTTAAACCTTATTACATTTTGGCTCAACAGCTGTTGCTTAAATGTGTTCTATAAGTAATGGTGCCATGACTAATATTGATATATTAAATTTTTATTTTAGCATTTGTTGTCTTACTTTTTATCTTAATTGCTGTTACGTTGCCTTCAGGGTAACCTTGCTTTTGCTTTGTAAATAGTTATTTTTTAAACTGCCATATAAATAAAGCTGTTAATATAAAATTACAATGAATGAAAAAAAATTGCATATTCTTTTTTTCCCCCTGAAGGGACCTTTAACTTCCTAGACCCGAGCTTTGGTTGGGGTTGCATTTTAGATTTCTTCTAGTTATTTGGAATAAGAAGTTACCAATAAATATAATAATCTGATAATATCTATTATATTTATTATATTTATAGTTTCATCATTATTGTTGTTGTTTTATAATAATAATTAGAATTATATTAACAATACGCTTTTTAAAAAAAACTATGTTGTCCACCTATGTGGAAGCCAGGTCTTAGGAGGTACTTAAAGCAAACAAAATTCTTTCCCAAGTTGTGACTTTTCACGTCAGAGAGACAAGTAAATAATTTTCAGGCTACATGCATTATTGGTGAAATACTCCCTTAAATTTAATTTTACAGGTAGGAAAAAGGTTCATCACTTGAGAAACGAGCTTCATATCAACAAACAGTACCACCAACACCAATCATGGCAAAATAATTATGATTACAATAAGATAAAAATAAGGGATCAGGACCACAGTAAAAGGAAGAGGAGGGTGAAGATTTTGTGTGACCTGAGAAAACTACATCTGTAGAAATACGACACAACTGTATAAATAAGGACTGACTGAACTTCATGTACATCTACAGCGTCACCATGGCAATCGCATGGCTCCAGGGAGGAGGGAGAACAGGATAACAGAGCCAACATGGCTGCTGCTCACACCAAAACGTCTATGACACTGGTCAAACTCACAGGGAAGATTCTTAGGAGGACATATCTGACAACCTTCATCTCTACGTTATGGGAGGTGGGATGTGATGCTTCTCAGTTCTTTAGGAAGAACTAAAACAGCAGAACTGCATCCAAGGCGAAGAAAAGGTCCGACTGCAACTGAGGGAGGGGAGGAAAAGAAGAATAATGACGGAGTAAAGAAGGAGGAAGCAGAACAGGGAAACAGTCCTATGCGGTCATTTCGATGTGTACTGCTGTCTGTCCGGGGCTGGTGCAGTTAGCGCCCTCTGGCAGTGCCCCGGCAGTGCTGCAGCTCCGGACGCCATCTGTGGAGCCCACACTGGAAGCAGAGTGAGTCCTGGAGCGAACCAGCCGGGTCATACCAGCAGTGGGCACTGAGAGGGGACAGAGAACACGCTGTTAGTAACAGAACACATCAGTGGGGGAATGGCTAATGTGCACATGGAAGCTGGTATGATTTGAATCGTCCACACTGTGACTGAGCAGCTGGATTCAAATCTGATGATGGAGAGTCTCTGGCTCTGTTCCCACTGAGGCTCCAAATATTTCTCATTTAGGCTCTACTGAGTAGAGTTTTTAGTATCTTATAGGGAGCAAAAGAACAAACGCTGCTTCATCAAACAAACAATCTGCTTCATCAAATCTGAGCATCAACATTAAACCTATGAAACCACGCAAGTACTAAGAAGTTTGAAAAACATATTATCTTAAAAATGTTAAAAAATAATAATTTTACTATTTTTTAGAGCCAGAAACTGTTAGAACATCATTGTTGGACTTTCAGCTCTCTGACAGTCCTTGACACTAATCCCTTCATCAAGAGGGACTACTGAAAAAAAATGACCAAATCTAAGATTAAAAATTGTGATATTCTTCAGCAATAATTTTATTCTGAAAAACAACAATCCTGCACTCCTCAGAATGAAGAGGCCATGAGTGATGCAGCTGTGACTAACAAAGCATTGACAGCATTGTGTTAAGAACAAACAGCATAATTTATCAGTTAACTTGAAAGCATCAGTTTCAGACAAATTTGTGCAACTTGTGCAAAAGTGTTCATTATACGAAAAATATGTAAACTCTGGAATGTTTCTGTTCTGAGAGGCAAAGCTGACATCTTCATTCTTCCTGTGACTATTATACCATGCGCACAGAGAGGAGGGGCTGTTCATAGATGCGTCAGCTGTCAACATGTTTGTGATCTAATGAAATATTATTTTACGGTGGCCGCTACATACTTAGGTCATGCAATTCGTTATCCGTACATAATTGCAAAAAAACCCCCAAAAAACAGGAAAGCAATATTGCTGATAATAGGTGAGCCGCCACAAATAAGTCAGCATAGAGGAAACACTGATCTGACACCATCAGACTCTTTTTCAAATAGTGTTGGACACCTCCGCTAATATATCAGCAATCATTGTTGGAATGACGGAGGCTGGTTGGAAAATTTTAACTCATCGCCCAATCCTGTGCTGCACTTTCATTCATTCCTGCTGTAGAAATTCCTTCTCTTAACGTTCCTCCTCTACTGGATTTCAGATCATGTCAGTGTTTGAGTTTTACATCCTCCAGTTCCCAACTATCAGCTCTGAGCACCAGCTGAGAACTGAGCCTGAACGTCTGCAGTGTGAACAGAGCTGAAGAGTTGGCATGCAGCGCAGCCTGCTGGTCACTTCAGCTGCTGAGGAAAAAGAACATTTCAGCTGATCCACAGCATGCAGACAGACACACAGAGACACACGAGGGGAAGGACTGATGAGAAATCACAGCAAACAAACAGACATTGAGGTGAAGGAATCCTGATACCTGATTGACTGCTCAGGTGGTTTATTACAACATGAGGGACTGGAGGGAACAACAGGAGACAAAGAGAAAAACAAGAGCAGAAAGGAAGGAATGTATCGTAACACACGCACACACACATCACACAGTCCCTTAAGACAGTAGGTGTGTGTTCATCTGAAGGCAGGTCATGCTGTGCAGCGTATAAAACTGCAAACTGCTACTTACATCAAAGAATAGCTAGTGAAGCTACGGGCAAACAAGCACAGAGACACAGCTTTTGACTGTGAGAGTGATACCAACTTTACTGTAAAGGCACCTAAAACTGTTAATGAAAAAAACTGATACAAAATTGCAGACCTGTTAATAGTTTTGTTACTAGCTTGTTACTGGAGCCTAACAATCACATTCTGTTTAACTGCAGTTCAAGTATAAATGTTTATTCACACAAGGTCTAGTGGTGCGACAGCACAGGGTTTGAGTTCTTTAGTTGTCAGTATCTACCAGGTAAGCATGTTTAAAACTTCCAATTTTAAGTTCTATTTATGGAACTTATTAATTCGATTTGAGTAGCATCCACCACTCACCATTCCCCCTTTTGTGTATTATTGTGATTTATGTTGTTACTTCAACAGCTGCACAGTTGTTACCCTCAGCCAACAAGTCATTCTATCATGTAAATCAGCTATGAGGATTATGTTGATATCAAACTGCTGTGAAGAGGTAATAACACTGCAGGTTGTTTATTGTGGAGGACTGCAGCTCTTTTGATGTGTTTAATGATTTGGATTTTGTCAGGATGATCACTGAACAGCATTTTTAAATAAAGTCATTATTTCTCTGCTGTTTAATATATCATCCAAGTAATCTGGTTGGAACTTAACATTAACTGATTACTGACTGATAACACGGCCGACTATCAGTTAAGGAAATTGTTTGGCATTTGCATTTCTAGTAGATACTCACTGTTGCTAACCTGGACAGCCCCATGACTCAGCTTTGGTCCTGTAAGTCCCTGTATCTGATGCTACGAGAACTGCTTACTTAACGTATAAGATATCTGGTCATAATGTTGTGCTGCATGTATAAACTCAGTAAAAAGGAGAATAAACATCTAACATACAATTGTCTTTGAGTTAAATTATGTCAAACACTAGAAAAAGTTGTAATGCAATGTGATTATTTTTTGGCCTCATGGTGTTACTCTAAAAATCACATTATTGACATTATCTTTAAAGCCCAAACAAACAGTTGAACAACAAAGATCAAAATAAGTCAGAATTCAGCATGGTCAGGACAACGTGTTAACATCACGGCGGAAAGAACAAGAGACACAGACAAATAGGAAGTCACAAATGTGTACTGGAATCATAATTTACAAACAAGTTGTTAGTTGGAGTCACTCTAAACCCCAGAACAAACCAGCAGGTTTCAAAGGTATGTTTGCTTTAAGGACAAAAACAAATTGCAGAAATTACACCATTTATCTGCCAGAAACTGAAAAACATATTTCCTTAAACAACTCATCTGTGTCGTGCCATTCTGTTAATTAACCAATTAACCAAACATAAGTTGTAAAATTGGGATATTTCACAATTTTTTCAATTAACAAATTGCTAAAAATGAGCCATTAGCAAATTTCTGTGCTGCTCCATGTAGCTGAGGGACCACAGCTGGCTCAGCGGTGTCCAAAAGTCATGTGACAAAAGTTCAGTGATTTTTCATTTTAAACTTGTGTTTTTATACAAACCAGATAGGAGACAAGCAGGAGAAGTAATTATTAATCAGACTAATAAAATAAATGCTGCACGGATCTCAAACAATATACATGAGAGCAAGTTGTGAGCAAGATGTTGGAGTAGATTCAGCGAGGTAAAATATCTTGATGTGTAGAGTAGTGTGAAAAGCGGCAAGTTTGTAAAGATTGTGAAAATGTAAGGTGGAAAACATCTGTAGAGACCCCATTATATCTGGTATTGGTAACATTGGTGAATACTTAATAAATCCAAGAAATATTTCTCATTTTTATGATGTATGGCATTATAAATGTGCTGTAATGTACACACCTTTTTGAGCTATCTCTTCTTCTAGCCATGGTTATGCGCTTTTCATAAAGGTTCATGAACTCTTCAAAACTGCTTAGGGGTCAGAGGGTTAAAGAAAGGATTTTTAAAAGCTACAGATGTGTGTGATCCAATTAAATGTAAAGAATACTTACTGTAGCCCATCCCCTGGACAAAGTACTTGAAGGCCTCCGCAAGCTTTCCAGGCTTTTGGAAGAAAAACACACTTCTCAATTAAAACTGCTCAAAGACAGTAAGATTCTCAAAATATAGAGAGAAAGTAGTGGTAGTGGCTAACAATAATTAAAACAAAGCCATGCTATTTTCTTTATTTCTGAAGTAAAGGCACCCTAAAGGGGAAGGAACAACAATGGAGTGAAGAACTGAGTCATGAAGATGATTTTGCTCAATAATTAGGTCTTCATGCTGAGACAGTAGATGGCTGAAACTCACCTGAACCACCTGAGGAAGTCCTCCACAGTCTGCCATCTAGTGAAAAGTCAAAGAACAACAGATCATCTGGTGAGAACACAAATTCTTAGGTACAATCAGAATTCATTGATGCAGTTTAGGGCTGAGCCACAAACAATATTCAAACTACAAACACGAACCAGGAGTTTTAAGTCCTGTTTGATACCACACTGAATCCTATAAAATATATGTTATGTCATCAAAAAAGTAGACACAAAAAGCACAACAATTGAGTGAATTAATGAACATTTTTAACACAATTTTGTCAGTACTTCCCTGCTGTATCTAACAATAATTGCTAGTTATATAGCTCAGCTGCAGTGACAGTGTTTGACCAGAACTCCACTAAAAAGATCAGACAGCCTCCTGCAGCACAGTTCACTGCCACAACAGTTTTACTCATAGGATGACTATTAGATGTGAAACATCTCTTGACAAGCCACAACCACATAGAAAAAACAGACTATGTTGCTGTTTACAGCAAGTAAGAAGAAAAAACTCAGAAGCATTTTCACAGATGATTATAGTATCTGACAACTGAAAACTAAAAATGCAGGGTTTGTGTTCTCTGGGAGACATTGAAGGGCACCCTTAGAAAAGTTGGAAATCAGTAACAGTGTGAGGATCGAACATGAACTCATAATGCACGCTTACTGATGCAAGATATTTATTCCTTTTATACATGCATTGATCTGCAACAAAAACCCAACAAACAAAAAAAACTGCTGCCTGATATTGTGCCCCCTTTGACTTGCAGATCCTTTAAATCCTGGAAGTGCATGTGAGGTTTCCATGGACCGGACTTGGTTTTCTAACACATTGCACAAATGCTCGATCAGACTGAGACTGATTCAAAACCTTGAACTCTTACCATGCTCCTCCACTCATTACTGAACAATGTCTGCAGTGTGGCAGGGTGCAATATCCTGCTGAAAAAGGCCAAGTAACATCCACATGAAAACAAGCACATAAGGTTTCCAAGCAGAACACTGTCCGGAGCATCACGCTGCTTCTGCCAGCTTGCCTTCTTACCAATGTGCATCCTGCTGCCATCTCTTCCCCAGCTAAAAAACACACCTGACTGTCCACATTATATAAAAGACCAGGCCAACTTCTTCCATTGCTTTTTGGTTCAGTTCTGACACTCGCATGTCCATTGTGGACAGGGGTCAGGGTGGACACTCTGACCGTTCTACAGCTATGAAGCCTCGAACACCACAGGCTGTGTTCTGATGCCTTTCTATCACGGGAGCATTAGGTTTACCAAGAGTTCATGCAACAGTAGCTCTTCTGTAGGACAGGACCACAGAGGAAAGCCTGCGCTACCCACGTACATCAATGAGCCTAATACTGACTACTGCATACCAGGAACATCCAACAAGACCTGCTGGTTTGGAGAAACTGGGATTCAGTTGCTGACATCCTCAAGCTGCACATTTTTATAGGTTTCAACATATCGACTGCAAGATCTGCCTGTTTACTTGCTGTCTAATATATTCCTCCCACTGAGAGGTGCTACTGTAACAACATAATAGTTGTTATTCGCTTATTCTACAATTTATAGTATTATAAATTCACACCTGAATCAAAATCAAACAAAGCATTGAACAGATAAAATAACAGCAATCTAAACTCTGTCATTGCCTGTATTGAAAGGTAGGACAGTTATCAAAAGTGGAGGCATAACAGACAATTAAGTCTGCCATTAATGACTGAGGGGTGCAGTTTAGGCCTAACTTCTCTGTGTAACCTATGCTACAAAATGAATAGGAAAAAAGAAAATAATTCAATGATGTATATCTAAAGGGATAAACTAATAAGAAAGACAATAACCAAGTCAAATGTAGTTTTGAGCAGATATTTCAGTCTCTTCAAAACACTGTTCACCCAAACTTACGAACAAGAGAAATCACATATAATGTTTAAATGAAAATGTTTCATCTCAACATAAAAAAAAACTGTTATCCTGTCTTGTTACTTATTCTTACAAAGTCCTCAGTTATATCAGTCTCTTAGGTGTCAGCTGTCCAAAAAGTAGTAACTGGTGTAACTGTAGGGTTTGTGTATGTGGAGGGGAGGGAGAGCAGGAAAAGAGCAGTGAAGACTAAATAGATATTGTGTAACTACATTTACAAGAGCTTGTTAGCAACATTGTTTTACCCCAAGTAATTTTGCATTCATCCCCTGCTCATAATATATGCATTACTATAGTACAAGTCCACAACCTAAGGTGTTTCTTACTTTATTTTTAAAATGTGTATTTCTTTATGTGATTTTTGTACGACAGAAAGAGAGAAACAGAGGGCAATCGGCTTTATAAGCTTACTGTGTGAACATCACTGAATGGCACCAACCACCACAAATCATACAATTACCATTCAGCACTTAGTGAGGGCACGTAAATACACCAAAATAGTAAATGAAAACATTAAATAACTTCTGAAGTTTTGCAGATCACACACTTATGACACCAGGTTGACAGGTGAGCAGGCACACAGACAGACACAGACAGACCTTGAGCAGGGATGTCTTGGTGGGATTCATTCTGGAGTTACACTCCACCTGCAGAGCAAACACACAAACTGTTTTTACCACAATGTGACATCACATAGCAATTTTCATGGAGACAGGGTAGGCGCTCACCACTGCATCGACGGCAGGTGACGTGTCTCCGACCACCAGCAGAGCAGGACACCTAAAAAACACAATGTTAGACTGAGTAACAGATGACAATCAGACATATCAGAGATATAAAAAAAAGAAGAGCTGATACCTGGGTGTGGTGGCTATGGTTTCATTCAAACCAGGGACCGGCCGCTCCATCTGCAACTCAGTACGACTAACACACACACACACACACCCACACACACACACACACGCACACGCACACACAAATACATATTCACATCACCATTCCTGGCAACCATTACAATATCAAAGTCCTCTTGACAGATATTTGCACAAAACACTCAAGAATGTTAATGTGCAGACAATAAGGGATCTTATTTCAGCATTACAATACTGCAGCTGTTCACAGCAGCAGCAGTAAGAATCAAGGGCTTTTGATGGAAAAATGTTGAAGACTGTATTACCTCCTGTTGAGACGTGTCAACTACTGTTGAGAATTCTGCTTACCTGTCTCATAGGAGGCCAAAGGTCTATGTCAGAGTGCATAAAAGGAATGTGTGGACGAGCCTGAGAGGAGACAGTTAGACTCCCAAGGGATCTTGGGCAGAATGTGTTACACTTCTATGACAGATCAGCAGACTTTACTGCTATGTCATACACCTGTATAAATACTGTTGTCTCTCTTGTTTGGGGAGCTCCTCTTCCATGACCTTGTGCTGTGTGGGATTTGGTGCACCACCTGAATGTAGAGACACTGACTTCAACATCCTCACAGTTTCACTGACTGGTCCTTGTTTAGGCTAACATTATCTTATTGTGGCTATTGTAGCAGCTACGTTATCTTTGTTAGGCTAATGGTGTCTTATTCAGGATTACACAGTGCTAGATTACCCATCTCAGGCTAACATTCACTTGTTTAGGCTAAGAATATGTTGTTCAAGCCTTCTGGTCATTGTACAACCAAAGTGTGAGCTGTGTTTGTATTCTTCGCACAAAGTCAAACACCTTTCCAGTGTGTGCTGGATTCCATAAATTGTGTCCCTTGTCTCTGATCCTCTTTGAGATTTTCATGAAAAGGATCTCTAGGTGCAGCAGAGGTGAGGAGGGTGTCCAGTTCAGGAACCTTAAGAATCTCGGCTTCTTACAGATGACGTGGTTCTGCTGTGACCTTCAGTACACACTGGGGTGGTTTACAGCTAAGTGTGAGGCAGTCAGGAAAAGAGCCAGCACCTTTAACTCTGAGGCCATGGTTCTCTTCTGGGAACCAGTGGTTTGCTCTTTCTTGGTTAAGGGTGAGTTGCTGAGCCAAGCAAAAGAGTTTGGGTATCTTGGGATCTTGTTCACTTGTGACATAAAAATGGAGTGTGAGATGGACAGACGGATTGATGCAGCATCAGCATTAATGCTGGAGTGCTGTGATGAAGAGGGGCTCAGCCAGGAGGCAAGGCTCTGGATTTACATGTTGATCTACGCTCCAACATCAACTATGTCATGAGCTCTAGGTGGTGACTAAAAGAATGACATCATAGATACTGGCCCATCCTACGGAGGAAACTACATAGAGTGGTTGAGCTCAGCCATATCGATAGGATGAGGAACTTGGACATCTGTAGGAAGTTTGGAGTAGAGTAGCTGCTCCTTGGTGTCAAAAGGAGCCGTGGATGAGGTGGGTGGGTTGCACACTTGCTCATAACAGAAGGTAATATTTCATTTTACCATGTCATGAGAGAGAGAGAGAGAGAGAGGGGAGAGATGACTAATCTAAAAGTAACGTAAATACAGATCATGCAGCGGGGAAGTCTCTTCACCTACACAAACTGATCGTGACATAAATAAACTCTGAAAAATTCAACTGGCAAGCTGCTTTTTAGTAACAGTCAGGCTCTGCACTTTAGCAGTTCACTGGAAGAGTGTGAAAAAAATATTTGGTCGCGCCATTGATTGAGGTCTGTCCTAACACCTGGGTTGGCAAAACACACAGATGTGCTCCAACAGTAACAAAGCTGTCTTCTTTCCTGTCTTATTCCTAAATATTAGTGTACAAAATATTCAGCAGAATATTAATAGCAGCAGCTTGTTATTTTTTGTTATTTTTACTGGTTTTAACAAAAACTGCCAGCAGTATATAATAGCAGCTGTCAGCTTCATTATTTGTATCAAGTAGCTTGTGAAAATAAGGCGGCCCAGTTTAGAAGGTTGTAGGTGGTATTTCAGTGCATCGCATACATATTTAATCAACATTTTAGTAAGTATAAGTAATGCATCAGACTCTGAACTGGCAGACACCAAATATAACACTTAATGTAGGTGCTTTTCTTGTATTTAACTGTCAGTATCATTGTACTAGACTTTGCTTAGGTTATAATATGTTGAACCTTGTAGGAAAACATGCATTTGACATCTGACTTTAGTAATTCTTTATTTCCCATTAACACAGTAAAAAAAAATCCAAAAGACATAATCTATATTGACCTACCTGTCATAGCTGTTGAAGAACATGGCCAGGTTATCCAGCGGTATATCCTGAGAGATGTGGAGTCTGTATGTCTGGACGATCTCCTTATTCTCTGTTAACTCATCCTGCTCTCTCACACGCACGCACGCACACACACAAACGCACATACAGTGAATATTATAGAGGAGGTTAGCAAATTGTTCTTATGAAGTTTACAACAAAGTAATGTCTCTGTCATCCTCACAGTGCTGAAATGGTGTCCCATGATGGTGTCCACCAGGTTGCTTGTCCAACCGCTCAGCTGCAGGAAACATAAATATCTACTTTTACTAACTGAATGCTTGATTGTTATTTGACAATTTCACTTGTTTTCATCTGTTTCTGGTGGTGGTCTGGCACCTTCCCTCTGTAATGAATCTGTCCTGACCCTATTTCATTTATGTAAATTGGTATGCACATTCAATAGACCAGCAATCATTCCCATGCTTACATCCAGTTTGAAAGTACACCTAATGTGGCAATCACAGTGGATGTGGTCTATTATTAGCAGTTTGCCGCTGTGTCTCTCACTGTGACGTACAGTTCTGTTGGAAAACTTGGCCAAATCTAAGCTGAGAATTGATACCAATTCTGGACAAAAAGAGTCAAATGATTCATCTAAATCACCCTATCACCATCTCTTACCACAGCTTGTGATTGAAGAGGAAAGTCAACATGTCTGATGAATTATAAACAGTGCACTGCAAAACTGTTTTAAAAGTAAGTTTCTACATACATCCATTACAGGGTTGTTATTAAAAGCATGACGTGAGTGTTGCTTATATCGTGGACAACTGATGTGACCCCAGAGGATTCAGTGATGTTTTCTTTTTTAAACTACACTAGAAGGAGTGCTGCTGCCTTTGTGTTTTAGTTCAGGTAATACATTAAGCTGCTTTCTGTTGTTGTTAATTCAGCAAGTTGCAGCACTGTTGTCCTTTGATTTTATTTCATTCATTGATTGAGCAGCTCCCATAGGTCCTAATTTTCCTATGCTACATAACTTTGTAAAGCCCAAAACAACTGGTTAAATGTTGCTTCCCCTTACCCTAGTAGGGCTGGAATGCAGCACTTCCCTGTGTCAGTGTAGGTATGCAGCATATGTATGTTACCTTAGAGGCAGCCCAGTCCATCCAGCCCTTAGCACAGGGGTCAATGTTGATCAGAACCAAACCCTCCACCAAGCTGGGCTCATTCAGCTGAAACAACACAACAATCATTATTCTCATCCACATCAACAAGCACACAGTGAGCTGCTGAATGATGCTCCAGGTTGAAAGACCAGCAGTGTGTCCTGTCAAGCACCTGACTGCAGCTCAGCTTGTTGGACACTTACAGCAAGTTTGGTGAGGATGTAGGCTCCAGCTCCAACACCGATACCAATCACACTCTTCACCCTGATAGCACAGAATTACACACAATGCTGAGTTCATCAACAGCCTGTCTGGAAGTTCCTACAAAAATACCCATGATGCATTTCACTGTAAAGAAGACAGCCCACTTACTGAAGCTGTGTCAGGACGGATGGTAGAATCTCAGCCAGTTGGTCCATGGTAGGATACTGGTACCTGCATAACCAGTGTTTACGTCACTTTAGAGGACATTACGTTTGGCTAACCTTACTCCAACCTTAACTGTCTGAACTTTAAAACCCATAGCAGGCAGGTCTGACACAGGCATATTATATTTTTTTTAAAAAGGACTCATGCACATGTGTGTTTATATCCTACAGAGGATAGTGTAGATGTGTGTGTTACCCGGCTGGGAATACGGGAGCATTCTCCTGCTGTCCTGGAGCATCAACATGCACAACTGAGAAATGCTGTGTCACTTCCTGCATGTCCTCATAGTTAAAGAGGCTGTTGAAACAAGACTTATCTAGACAAACACACACACACAGAAAAACAACTGATGTGTTAAGTATTTGCTTGGATATGTTTTGTACCTCTGCTCTACTGTATAATCGCTAAATGCATGTTTTACTCACGGTTGAGTCCGATGTCATGGTAGGTGAGGATTGTGGGTCGGTTGCCCTTAGCAACTCCCCTCATGGTAACGTGAAGCACACCGTGGGTTGTCTCCACATCATGCTCCTGAACAGTGAGCAAACAACAAATAAATATTATCCTGTCAGCACCACCAACAACCATCTAAACAGGAGCCTTAAGGGTGAATTAATTAAACTCATTTCATGCTGTAAAGTGAATTATCACTGAAACTGCACATGGGGCATGTACCATGTTCTCTTTACAGCTCAAGTTAAAACACCTGAACACACACTTTATTGTACATGTCTCATTTCAACTGTGTTCTGTGTTTACACAGAGCAGAGAGTAGACATGTATGGAAACATATTAAAAATGTAAATAGTAAATTATCTATAGCATATTGAGTCACCATTTTGCCCAATATTGTTAACACCTGTGTTGCAATGTTGTATATGTTGATTCCAGGTTTGTTGAATATTTACAAAATAAGTGATCAAAGAAATTCCACTTTGTTTGCTTTTTTAATTTTTTTATGATTCATGGCATTATAACTGTGTCATTCTGCACAGAAGATATTTTTGAGCTCTCTGTACTAGCCATGGTTGTGCAGTTTCCATAGAGGTGTAGAACTTTATAACGCAGCGGAGCAAATAACATCCACAAACTGCTTAGAGTTCAAAGGGTTAAAAAATGATTTACTAGGTGGAGCATCATCAGTCAAGTGGAAGAAAGACGCTGTGTCACCTTCATGCGTGTTTGTATTTGCAGGCCATAAGCATTTAAATGTGCACAGTAGGACACGGTAGGACAGTACATCCACAGTGCACATGAATGCACCTCATCATAAATCTGGGACATGGCTCAGCTGAGTCACTTGTTCAGAAATCGAAATGTGGAATGATCTGATTTCATGTGAAACAGCAGCAGGGGAGTTGTGCTCCCAAGTTTACATACTCCGGCAAAATTCATGAAATATTGTCCATTTTGGTTGGAAAACATGTTTGATCAAAGTTATTTATTATCACGCAATTCTTTTTGCTCTGATCATTCATGTTTTCATGAAAGAATGGTACATATTTTACAAATTCTGCCATGGTATGTAAACATATGAGGACAACTGTATTAGTGGTCTGTGGATGTGATTACAAGCAAAAACAGAGACAGATGAATGGCTTATTTGTTTTCAGGCTGCAGTGTTGTCTAGTAATCTTATTAATGAATTGGCTGTGGCAAACACCTGACAGATCCCATCTTCGGATCTTAAGCTCTGCCATTCTCTTGCTTACACACGTGCATGTGCACACACTACAATATATTCTAGAGATGCCACAAGAACTCAGACTTCAGAGATGGTACCAAAACATGACCATACTGGAGATAGTGATTTCTCTGCATAACATCATTTAGGAGTGCTTGAATCATGGAATCTTATGAATCTGTGAGATTCACACTTAAGATGTTTCTCAAAAGCAATTGTTAAGAATTCAACTGGAAATACAGCATTTTAATTTCTAAACACAATGAGACTTTTGTATGCTATTAAAGAAGGTAAAAATTAAATGACTCCTTTGCAGCTAAAAAGAAAAACAATTTGTAGGGATACATCGCACTGCATGATTGAACAAAAAAAGCACTCAGAGAGCACAGTACTCTGCCAAGGCTGCTCAGTTGATGTGTGATTTCCGACGGATGAAATCTTTAAAAAATTTGTGGCCCACAGCGGTTGATTTGCAGTAGGATTGCAATCATGTGATTGTCAGCAGGCAGCTGATGTAGTGTTCACTTGTAGTCATAGTCACAGTGACGCCGTGCCACTGTCTCGCAATGATACAGAAATCTTTAACAAACACGTGGATCTAGACTATAAGCCACATCACTGCCAAAATCTAATCACTTGGTACTTGTGTCATTTCTGACCTTCGCGGAAAATTTTATCCAAATCCATAGCAGACAAACAGACAGACAAACCAACACCGATCGTCACATAACTCCGCCGTGTTCCTTGGCAGAGTAATAATTATATCAAACAGGTACTATTGAACAACAATATAATATGCATTTTCAGTAATATTAACTGAGACAACAAAAACTCTGTAGGGGAGTAAATCTGGGTGAGTGATAGCTAAACTAAAGAGGTAACAAGTTTCATCTAAAAATTAATTGGTTGAATGAGGACAGCAACAAGCCATTAGGTGGTTTCCTATATCAGCAGAGCTAGTCAGCCAATAAATATGGCTGTATCACAAGAAAGACACCAAGTGGACTTCCCTTCAAAAGTGGAAGGCGCCCAGCAGTGCTTCAAGCTCCGGACTGGCAGACACAAGTGGGATGTTGATACAGAAGTCAGGTCAGAAGTGGTTGTAGTGCCAGTGGCCAGTCCTCCAAGCAATTCATTTTTGCTCTGGATTGGGGAGTCAAAATTTGAACTATGTGGCTCTAATACAAGCCGGTTTGTCTGCCACAGCACTGCTGTACAGCTACAAAGGTGAAGAATAATTGATGTTCACTGGAGGTTTGAGGCTGCATTTCTGCAAATAACGGCAGGATACATGGTGTCGATCGTGCATGCAATATCATGAAGGCCGCGTCTTATCAGTCCGATATCACTTCTGCAAAATGACAATGTGCCAAAACATAAAGACAGAAAACTCATCTCATTTCACTAAATTTAGCCTCCTTGACTCCTTCTCGGAAGAAATCTTGGTGAATCATCCCAAAGGACATATCCGTTCCCAAATTGCACCTTGAGGAGAGAGGATCAAGGGTCAAGGAGGCATGCTGGAGAAGCAATGAGTGAGGATGCACAGGTATATCCTCACTGTGTCCTCGATGAAGTCTTTTCCGCACCCATGACATAAAAGAGGCAAAACCATGTGGGCAGCAGCACTGACAAATGTGTGTACATGATATATATCACTCAATATTAATTTGTAAGACGCTATTTTGTGTGCGCATGCCTTTTATACTTCACACTACACGTGTGTTAATTAGAAAATAAAAATGTGTGAGATCTGTACATTTTTGTCACATTCTGCCCCACTGTCACTTGAATTATAAATAAAAATAAAGCAAGTTTTTATGAACATTGTTCTGCTTATCTAACAGGGATCATAAAATACAGTGGTAGGTTATAGCAAAACAAAGGACAGGTGATGCAGCTCTGCCACACGTGATATTTTATTTAAACTGATGGCTCCGAGGTGAAGATATCTTATTTTGTTAAATACCTGCTGCCTTGATGATGTACAATTAATGAAATGAGGTATGGCGAGAGTCCTAAAAAGCTATCCTAAGCAACAGGAGCAAGGAGTCCAGCAACAGATGGTCTGAATCCTCAAGAATCATGATTTTTTTTATGGTTACTCCACTCGTTACAAAGATAATCATTAAATAAAAAAAATCTTGGTAATTTTTCTGAATACTTTTGCACAGCAATGCATGTAAACTTAAAGCACTATAAACTAACTGGCTGGATTTATATCACTGCGTGTGAAAACAGCTAATTTCCTTCTAGCTAACAGGATGCAGATAAACAAGATGAGGAGGCTACGTAATGAACTGGCAAACTCACCACCCCAACTCCTAAAGAACAAGAGATCTGGTGCAAATCCAGAGAGTCAGACATCCTGACAGAAGATGGGAGGAGGACAAGGTATAGCTTCAGAGAGTATCAAACTTAGATTTCATACACAGAAATAGAAAGAGAGGGAGGTCAGTCGTGCTGTTGTCCCTTAGCCTCCTACCTAGTGAAGAAGGAAAGAGAAAGTGGGTGTGGTGTGATTGGATCAAGAGGAATAATCTCTGTGGTCATTGGCCAAGAGGTGGAAGGTCCTAATGCCTAAACAGCCAATCACGTGCTGCGCCACCCCACTAATCTTTATTTTCCCCTTCTCAGCTCGTCCACTTACACAGAGAAGCTAAATCTCACAGCACGCTCCTCCAAAAAATATGGTTAAAAATGAAATCTGAATCTCGTGAGAGGCGTGTGGTGCTTCTTCTTCAAAGTTTTATCAACTGCTGTTCTCACTACTTGACTTAACATTTCCTGAAAATTACTATTTATAAAGTTTAACCCTTAGAACCCTACACAGCTTTACTCATTGTAGGCTCCTTTTTCACTCCAGTAAAATCCTGCAACTCTATGGAAACAGCACAATCATGACTAGAAGTAGAGAGCAAAGTCTTCTGTGTAGCATGAAACAGCTGTAAAAAATTTAAAAAGTTGATATTTTAAAAATATTTGTTTTTCAAAAAATTTTTATAAAACTGAAATCAACATGTAAAACCTTTTTCAAAGTGCTAACAGGTGTTAATTATACAAAAAAGGTGACTCTACATAGTATAGATATTTAACTGTACATTTATAAAGCCTCTACAAACTCAGTATTTTTCTCACTGCTCTGCACATCAACTCTAGAAAGATATTTCACCATGCTGAATGTATCTTTCTCACTGGAATGCACATCACAAATGATTTGTTCAGTGACTGCAGCAAAGTTGAAAACTGACAATTCTTTCAGTGTTAACAGTTTCTGGCTCTGATAAATGGCGGAATGTTGGTGATGTTTTAAAGATAACTTTCAAACTTGCTATTGGGTTTTGGAGTTCAGAGGATTAATGCAAGAATTCATATATTTCATGAGGCAAAAAGGCATGATGGGAAGTTCTAAATTCTCTATAAAATCCTGTGCTATGCCAGTAATAATCACGCTGGCACTATGCTACAGCCCATCTATTACCCCTTTTTTTTGTTTCAAGCAGCAAAAAAGTCGTAGCATGATAAGCTGATGTTGATTTGCTTTAGTTAAAATTGCACTTCCTGCATATGCATATCTCAGTGTCGATGTTGATACAGTTGTGCAGCCCTATTTAAGATGCATGTTTTATTTTTAAACTGGAAAAAGCTTGATTGCTCTCCTTTTTATGACATCACAAAGATGTGTTTATCAATTTAGGCATTAAAGTCTTCCACAATATGTTCTTATTGTTACTGTAATGCAAAAAACAAAACCAAACAACAAAAAAACGCAGTCTCTACTTAATTTTCTTATACATGTATCCAGTGGGGCTGGCAGTCTGCAGGCTGCTCTTTAATAAATTCATAGGATGTTTTGGAGGCTGCACCTCAGTGCTCTAATTTAAATTATCTGTGATCAGAGTCACTGACACAAACTGACCTCCTGTACTGACATATGCCTGCAGCTGATCAATAACTGCTGATGGTTATCACGCTAACTTCAGCATCATGTTTGACTAGTGCAGTTTTCCTCACACAAATTCTTCTGAATATGTCAGGCTTATCCATTGGAATCTACTTTTTCCATATTGTAAAAAAATCTTTTTTTAGCCTCTGTGCAGCAAATGATCAGTTAATCATTATCACATCAGCTGTATTTCACAGATTCCCACGCATATTGTCATGTGGTCAGTCCTCTTACTAGGCCACGGTGTATGTGCCCTCTGCCGAATGCATGAATGAATTTACTTTTGAATATAGTGTCATGCATAGAACGATGGCCAGTCTAAATTGGCTAACAAGAACAACATGAAGCCATATAAGCCAGGACCAGAGTGCAGAGTTTACATTTCCAAACATCAGAGAAAGTCTAAAGATTAAGAAGCAGCTTGAGCGTTTTTCACAATCAAATCTTCACATTAAAACAACACAAATAATGTCAGAATAAGTACAAATTAATAATCCCTCTTGTCTTTTCTTAGGTTTTTGAGACAAAAGTAGGAATCACAAAACAGATCAAAATGTAATAACTACTGATCATCAGTACATCTGAGTATCTTTTGATTTGTCAAACCAGTTGATCAAAACTGAACTTCTAAACCATCCTACAAACTATAGACAATAAAACCTGGATTGCCCTATAATATCTACCATATATTCCCAGTCATAAAAAAGGCAAATACATCTCTCTTTATCCAGTCAAATGCCTTTTGAAAGTAAATAAAACATACAAATGTGTATTTGCAATGTGTATTATTACTGCAATATAAAGTTATGAGAAAACTTCATCAACATGTTTTTATATTGTAAATAGGGCAAATTTTGTCACAAACACAACACTCCTCAGTTTTAACTAGGTCTGGAGTGGCCAGATGGACTTGTTGATTGGTTGGTTGATACACTTTTTTGCGATCAAGTTTTCATTGGTTGAGCAATCACCAACATTATAAGAAGAAAATCAGAAAATCACCAGTCTTCCAGGATTAATCCATTATTTGTGGGTTATAAATTACCCAGGTTCAAATGCTTTAATATGCTACAAATATGAGCTTTTTATGTATTATTTTAGAATTCAGTTTGGTTTGGTTGGATCTAGACAGAATGCAGATTTTTCTGACCAATCTCAACCAAGATCTTCATTGGTTCCTAACAACCCTAGTTGTAAACACAGAAAATCAACAGAATACTAGTGAAGTGTTAGTCTAATCTATGTTGAACTGATCTAACACCACATAAAGTGTGAAAGTGTTGTGTGTTGGTGCTGAACTTACCTGACAATCAAAGTCCTGGAGATTTCCCCCATTCTGAAGAGACAAAGAGAAATATTTAGTGACTAACTCAATTACTAATGTTAAATGAAAGTACATATTCAGAATATGAAGCTGACAGTAAGTATTCATCATAGAAGAGGGGATGATGAAGCCAGAAAGATGTAAATAAATACTACATTATAAAACAAAGAGGAAATGCAAATTATTTCCTTGGACCCAACTGCGTACAAGTTTATAGTTTATGTTATTGTAACCATCAAAACCCAAAACCTGCAAACTGGTTTGAAAGGCATCGAAAAAATAAAAAATAAATGAATAAATAAAATGCCAAAATGACACTATGTATTACATTTCCATATTTCTGACAGTGCTTTGACAACTCATCTGTGACGTATACTTCCATCATAAATATTAACCAAATCTAAGCTTAAAATTGGGATATTTTTTTCAAGATAGCTTTATTCTACTTATCTCATTTAATTATTTGCTAAAAAAATAAAATAAAAAAATTGCACCACTTTCTGAAAAAAATAAAAAATACTGCATTTCTCACCACAACCACTGAATGATTAGTAACTCAGCTACAACCCGTAGTATCGTGACAAAAAATGTAGGGACTTCTCAGCGTCACTGAACACTGCGTTTACACAGAGCAGATAGAAGACAAGTATAGAAACTGATTAAAAATGTAAGTAGGAAAATATCTATATTATGTAGTCATGTTTTTCCCAGTATTGGTGACATTATAAAATGTTACACATACTGATTTCAAGTTTTCTCAACTGTAAAAAGACTCTGCTTTTTATGGTTCATGGCATTATGACTGTGTCATACTGAAAAGAAGACATTTTGGGGAGCCGAGCCGAGCAGGTGCTAGTGGAAAAGCGCCATTACTTGGGTTAGGCCCCACCCCCTCACCTGTCCTGTCAGCAGTGGTTTGATCTCAGTCAGCTGGACATCATGAAGTTCCTCCATCATAGGGCTGTTTTACTGCCAATTGACCTGATTAAAGACACCTCCCAGACAGACAGATGGAAGAAGACATAAAGAGTTAGTCTTACAGCCAGTAGACAATAACAATAAATACATTAAGGACACAAGAGCAAAGTATAGCGTTGGACCTTCAGAGAAAGCACTGACAGAAGGCAGAGAAGTCAAAGACAGATACACAGCTTGTACCAAACCAAATAAAAACTAAAATCTAAAATGCCAGTAGCAGATGGAGTGAAAGACCTCATGTTTCTGTCTGTGCCACCTCTATGGCTGCAAAAAAATCTTATAAAAGTGATTGGCTGCAAGTTATTTTACACTGAAAGGATAACAAACTGAAAATACAATCATGTCATTTGGCTATTGGGGAATATAACACAACCAAGTTAGCAAACTGCTTGTCGATTCCTTTGACATGGTGTCACTTGGTTTTGAGCTAACTCCAAGCAAACATTAAGCAAACATTAAAGAATATAGAGCAAGCGGTCAAATTAGGTTGGGCCAGTTTAAATTTGTGAAAAGGCAAGAGTGTTCTCAGGCAGTCTGTTAATTCTGCCACCAAAGCAATGCATCGCTCCTAGAAGGCTATTGATGTTGTGTTTTTCTTCTTATTAAAGTAACACTGGTGACAGTGAGATTTTAGCTGAATGAGAGCCTATCGGACAACCAATCAACCTGGAAACTGCAAACAAGTCTTTGAATAACATTTGTTTGCTAACTGGAGTGGTCAGAAACCAGGAAACTATGGTATGGAAACACCAGATTCTGTTTTTTCAGTGCTATCGTAGTAGTCTGTAAGCTTTCAATCTGCTAATTAAAGAACAAAGTGCTAAATGATGCAGTGATGGCCAATATCTAAAATAAATCATGCATTGGTTAATACAGAGCAAAAATGCTGTCACCTCTTATCACAGAAGACTACAAGAAGAAGCTTAGAAGAGGTGGCCAGACAACTAAATTGAACTGTGGAGACTGTTTATTTGGTTTAAAATGAAAGCTGTAAAGATTCACATAATCAGAATCCTGGATTGGATTACGAGAATGTAAACAGGACAGGTATGAACATGTCCGCACTCACTGCTTTTAATTTAACTCCTTTATTTCATGGCTAGCACTGGATAATAGGAGCAAAGATTTATGACAAAAATGAACGATTTTGTGCAGTTGCTGCTGGATTTAGAATAATACTCTAACAGTACATCTCCTGGTCTGTTCAGTGTGTACTCGATCTGTCTGTCCAGTCATTTGGTTATGTGTTTGGGTCAGAGCCAGATTGCCCACAGGAAACTCAACATCCATCCAAGCTACTCTGCTGAAACACTGTTATCCAACCTGTCTGCCCACACACACACAAACACACACACATATAACTGGATGGCTTGCTGCCAACAAGAGATCACTGTTTCCATTAGATTCACACGGTTGGATAACACAATGTGACATGCCACACAGGTAGACGGTGAGAGAGGCAGACTGGCACATAGACAGAATAGATTTGATTCTGGTTTCTAGGTAAACAACATTTTCAACTTAAACAATGTATTGTTGATGTGAACAGAATTGGTAGATTCAAAAAAAATCTTAAAATGTCTAAAAATCAGATGTATGTCCTATTAAATCCACAGTACAGTTGAACTAAGAGGTTTGAAACTGTGCATTTTATCTGGCTTTATTTCTATCTCTATTTGACAGAATTAGTGAATTTCCACTACACGACAAAAGCAGCTAAATCTGGTCTTGCTCATTTTGGCTGCCTACAAAAACAAACATGACATAGATGTGATTAGTGCTGCGACTAATGATTATTTCTATTGGTGATTAACCTGTTGATTGTTCTGGGTAAATTGAATATTGTTTGGTCTAGAAAATGGTAGAAAATGTTGTGTTTACCAAAGTCTAAGATGACAAATTGTTGTTTTGCACACGACCCAAAGACATTCAGTTTAGTGGCATTGAAGAGGAAAGAAAACAGAAAATATTTACATTTAAAAGGCTGCAATCAGAGAATTTAGACCTTTATTTCTTAAAAATGACTCAAACTGATGAATCAGTTATCAAAATAGTTTAAGACTAATTCATTAGCTGAAAACTAATTGATTAATGAATTCATTTTGCAGCTCTACATTTAAGTACATTGTATTTTGACAGCCACTATGTCATTGTATATGGCAATACAGTACAAAATACAAACAAAGGTTTACTTATGATAACCATTTACAAAAATGATAGTGTTATTCTGGAAACCCAATAAAAATAAATAAAAATAGTCAAGATGATTCAAGTCAGTAGTGCAACTCCAAAAGAAATCCCAGGCTCTATCAAACCCCTTGACAACATTCAGTCTTTATATCAAACAAAACACAACATTGACACATTGGACATTTTACAAATACAGAGGAGCTTAAGCAACTTCTTTTCCCCTTTTCATGTATTTACAGGAATGATTCCAATTATCTCACAATAACATTTAATCAATAAGGCAGTCAATTAATTGGTCCGTCACCAATAGAGACTACTATTGAAAGGACGGACAAACAAATTAAATTAACCAGCAGATAATCAATTAATCAGGTTGAGTAACATTTTCAGAGAATAAAAGTTAAAATTTTCTGATTCCAACCTCTTAAAGGTAAATATTTTCTTGCTTTCTTCCTCCTTTATTACAGTAAACTGAATATCTTTGAGTTTTGGACAAAAAAAAGACATATGTCATCTTGGGCTTTGGGAAACAATGACCCACATTTTTTTTTTTTTTTTTAAACTATTTTCTGACACTTTAGAGACCAAATAACTAATTGATTAATTGAGAACAATAATTGACAGATTAACTGAAAAAACAAATTAATATGTAGTCACAGTCTTATTTTACACAATTATCTTCTTATTGTATTTTTAATATTATTAGCTTATTTATCTAACCTTTATCCTATGTGATTTGCAAAAAAGAAAATCCAAAATACATGTTTGAAGCAATTTATATCTTTAAGTTCTCATTGAAATGATGTTTTTAATTGTCTCATATGAAATAATGCATTATGTTTTAAATGCATTACACAATAAATATTGAACTAAAGCTTGACTTTGAATTATGTCAAAAAATCTGTTAGAAAAATCGAAATTAGATTTTTTTTTTAATAAGTAATTTTGCCCTAATTTGAGTTATTTCATGTCTCTTTCAGTCAGTCTTGCTTCAGGGGAGGGTGGGGGTCCTGTTTACATGTCTGAGCCCAGGGATGCATTGTTTCCTAATCCGTCCATGGTTCTGTATATATAAACCTGACTAAATGAGATTCTGATCATAACAATGTATTAATTCCAGCTTTAAAATGGTGACCTAGTCGGTATGTTGTACCGAAATTAGATTGGAATTGAATGCAGATTTGCATTTTAGTAACTTGTTAGTGCCATTTACCTGATTAATTCAAATTTTAAAAAACGAATGATTATTTATTTTTTTAAATCGACTGACTGTGATAATAATAAACATGACGTTGAGTTTCCACGCTGAACTAAACGTACCGATTTCTCTGCTGTCCGCCCACACACACACACACACACGCACACACGCACGCACGGACACACAAACACGCACACACACAGTGGGAATATAGGATGCAGAAAAGCTAACGTTAAACGCTGCCTCATTAATGACGCTAATGTCAGCTCCAGACAGACAGCTTAGGCTTCACGACAAACCGTAATTACGTGTTGCCTCCTTAGTGACCGACTGACACACACACACACACACACACACACACACACACACACACACACACACCTGTAACCATATCCACCTCCACCATGTCAGTCTGCTCTCAGCGCTAACACCTAGTGACCGTTAACACGTCAATTAGCCTAACAGCTTACTGAACCGTTAGCTGTTTATTCAGCTAACCAACCGTTACCAGGTTAGTAGTCGCTGCAATAGAACCGCCCGTTAATCGCTGTTCGCTACTCACCGTCAGCCGTTAGGTCCACAAGCGGTTTCGTTAAAATCCCAAAAAGCTGGTTAGTTAGTAGGTTAGTTAACGGTAAACTGATAACCGTTGGAGCGCAGTGGAGTTGAACTGGTCGCGAGCCTTCTCTCACTGACTGAACTCACAGCAGCACGCGGACAGAGCGGGGCGGAGCTACGTCACCGTAAACAACAGGTCACGAGGTAAGACACCAAATTCTCAACAGGTGTCCAACGACACAACAGGTGTCGAACAGAAACAGTACGTGTGTAGGTAATCTAGACAGACGTTATGAGTGTCTATGTATATAGCTGTACAGAAAATAAAAGTAAGCACAAGCCTGAAGAATAACTCTGGGTAGTGCTGAAGGAGGCTTACTGAGATTTAGCACAAGATTATTTAAGCAAAGTCACAGACTGCCTAACAAAGGGTTTTTTAAGATATGCTACTAAAAACAAACAAAAATTGTCCAGGTTTAATACGTCACTTGCAACGGTTAGACTGTCTTGGCTGATAAAATTCTCCCAAATACACACAATTCTGACCTCTAACTACACAGTTAATACAATAAAATTAGTCAGAGCAAGATCATTATCTCATTGAAAGTCATAGTAAGACTGCTAAATATGCCTAATTACATAGCTAGAGTAGCAAAACAGCTCGTTTCAGCAAACTACACGACTAAAATCACAGCAAGACAGCAAATAATAGCTAACTGCATGGATAAAATCATAGCAAGGTAGTGAATTATGGGTAACTACACAGCTAAATTCTCAGAAAGACGTTTGCCACAGCTAGCTATACAAGTACAGTTGTAGTAAGGTAGTTAATCTTCAAAGACCTATTAAAAAGAACCGGCACTGTAGAAGACATTTGTTAATTGACATATATAGATTAAGGTGTAAATATGACTGGACTAAAAGCAAGGTTTATTTTTCCACCATATCTAGACACCATTATTTAGCTTTTCATTTAAAGGAATTGAAATAAAACATAAATTCTCCTTAATTGAAGATAATTTATTCATCCCTTCAGCCCCAGAATACAGGTCAACTCTGATGTCATGTTTCACCCATATTCCTAAAGTGATTATATACATAAATAACAGGGAACTCTTACGTGTAAAATCCTATATTTAACCGGAAATGGAAGTGAAACTATAAGAACTGAAATCTGTCTTCTACAATCGAGCCTCTATTCAAATCAGCTTATTTTGTCAAAGCATTTGTAAGGGCCTAACATATCTGAAATTGCTTGAAAAAAATGAAATGTAAAATGTAGCTTTAAATGCAAAGCAATGCTTTGCAAAGCTATGTTCGTGTTCAAATGATAAATTGCCAAGTAAATCCATATGTTCCAGCTCTGCAAGTGTTTGAGGCTGTGTCTTTTTGCTCTCAGTGTTTTGTTTTTTTATTATGCATTTACATGAAAATATCATTTACTTTGTATGTTCTCATCTAAAATCACAATCAGATCAACATTTAGTCATTGTATGAACCGGTGAACCAGTTCTATCTAAAAATTACTTCACAAAAAGGGTTCACCCAAAAATGTCTCATCCCTAATCTGTAGTGTTGAACCACAGATTAATTTCAAACCATCATAAAAAAACAAAAAAAAGTTTAATTTTCTCTTTGTACAACTGAGATTATTATTATGACTACCTTTATGTGGCTTGGGTTTACCACAATAACGTGGGAGTGATGGAAAGTTACATCATGATGAAGCCAGATGGGATATTTTCAGTTGGATTCCACTTTCCTGGCAGGAACAGAACACAAATCCTGGCACTCTGTTGCAAATTAAAGGCAACTGAGTTGTGTCTTTTGTTCCTTTGTGAAAATAGATACAAGTTAAGGTTTCTGTCTAACACGTGTTTAACAGCAGCTTTTCACTTGTCTGAGGTGAAACTATCTAATGTTGGTTTCCACAGTGAAACAGTGGAAAATAAGCTCCCCTGACTAACCAACAGCACTGGTAATAATGTTATAATACTATTGATATCTGCAGGCTAACTCATGAACTGACGTGTTCCGCTGGTAGAATGGCAGACCTGCTGGTGGTGCTATAGATAGTCACGGAAGACGTAAGAGACAGTTTCTTTTACAAAAGGCAAAGTTTTAATTCATAGGTCTGCCTATTGGCAGACCTATGAATTGACCTACAATGACATCCCAACAATCAAGGTTATAGTAGTGGAATATACATGTTTTTGCGGGCTGTTGCTCAGCGGACTGTGCTGTGTGACACACTTCGTGACGTTGTGCCAACAGGAAATGCCCTGGTGGTCTGTTAGCACACAGCGAGACCATCTGGCTGACTAAACCCAGCTATATCATAACAACACCGTACTATTACTGTATACAGTGTATATACAGTAGCTATCTATCAAAGGACAAAGCCATACCTTCAACACAGCCTCCAGTGTCAGCATATATCAGTACTGTAAGCCCATTTACTAACTTGTATTGTACTGAAGTGTTAATACATATGATTAATTACAAGTATACTACTTACTCATCTAATTCAGTTTGAAGTGCTTATATAGCAATGTTTTTCACTGCTTCTCCTTTTAATTATTAATAATTCTGAGGTTTGGGCTGCTGGCTTGACAAACACAAGCTTTGAGATGGTTTCAACTCAAGGCTCTGGGTAGCTGTCATGACATTTTCCTGGCATTCCTCCCGTGCAGGTCAAATGTGTACACTGCAGGTCCTGGGAAGAAATTTTGGGCTTCTTGTATCCGATGCTCTGCTCTTCAGCTGAATTTTCTGGGGTCAGGAAGTCCTAGACATGTTTGTGTGAAATCTGTATCCCTTATAGATGATGCTCCTCAGTTGAATGATTATGATTTCTTTATAATTAGCCTACTTGGAGATCTTACTGATACACATCCTCCCTCTATCCTGAAGACCCTTGAGAGTTCACTATGATGGTAATATACACTTCAATAGAAAAGAGAACAGAAGACAAAAAAAATTTAACAATTATTTTGAAGGCAGAGTTGGCTTCAGAGGAAATCTCTGGCATGAGAATCCTTTATGAACCTGAACAGTCTGAGATTCTTCTTATGACGTAAAGTTTTATTTTGTCTTAAATAAAAATAAAGTTATTATATGGCAAATTCCATCAAAACAAATGTACTTTAGCTCCAGTACCAGACAATAATGCAGATAGAACATTTACGAAAATATAAACAGTTAAATTAATAGATTAACTGTGAACTGCTACTAATTAAATATTTGATTATTAAAAAAAATATTGAATAAGCAGTTATTACCTAAATAGTTTCTGCTGGGGAGATTTGGACCTTTGGATCTTGAGTGCAACACATTCACATTGACGCAAATTTAACTATTTCAATCAAAGCTGGAGCTGTTTCTCTGAAAACATTTCCTGTGTTATAAATGGAGGAAGAAAGAAAGAAGAAAACTGAGGTGTGTCACCATTAAATCACGTTTGCCTTTGGGTGTTGGTGAACTTGATGCCACTGAAGGTTGGAAATACTAAGATAGACTTTCTGGGAAAAAAAGACTAAAGTCAAATATTTCAACAAGGTCGAATTTATGCCCTGTTCCTGCTACAACTTAAGAAAATTTCAACTTCTCATTCCACTAATACTCCCCTGTAGGTTCAAACCAATGTTACTCTCAAAATAAATCTACAGCTTTTTACAGTTTGCTTCTGATACATATGTGTAAAACATCCAGTTAGACAAATTTACATGTTGAAATGACAGAAAAGTTTATTAGACCGCCAGCAAACTGCCATCTGACACAAAAGGTGATGCTAACAATACTAATAAACGACAGTTCTCTCCATATGTAATGAACTCTTTGTATATACAGAAGTGACTATGTACAGGAGCCTCTGGTTCAAAGGAACAGAACTCATATATGACCACTTCTATAAGCCAGCTCTGTTAGCTAAAAAAATGCTGTGGATTATTTTATGCTATTCTTGAAAGTTCAAAAGGAACGTCCATGCTCACAAAGATCAACAGTTTTCTTTGTGAAGTAAAGTTTTGTAGAAAAAAAAAATAAAAACACTGATATAACTCTAGAAAAGATAAAACTTTATAGACAAATATCAAAAAAGGGGGAGAAAACTTTGCACTGAAATCTGCTCCAACAAAGCCTGAAGCTTCTCTGAAGTGATGATACTGTGTCCTTAATAAATCATTTATATCTGTCTGTGTTGTTTGAAACTAGCTGTAAACTCAACACAGCAACTCTCCTTTTTCTTGACTTAATATGGATGACATCTTGCTGTTCGAGGGGAATATCGCACACAAGGTTCAGAATTCAGGTGCAAAATTTTCATTCCTCCCTCCCTATGTCTTGCCACTTGTACCAAACCAGCATTCAAAACTTTGCTGCAAAACCATTTCATATATTCACACCGATTCTCTCATATTATGGGCATTATATCTGCCCAACTTTTCACATCATATTGCTGTTAATGAAGCTGCGTTATCGGTGCTGATATTTAAGGAGAGTAGCTGTGTGTCAGCATTTGTTGAAGCTTTTCTGTCACAGTGTAGGTGATGCAACCAATGATGATGGTACAAATACAACTTTTAAACCCTTCAGAGCAACCATCTTATTACTGAAAAACGCCAAAAAAAACATGGAGACATTTCATTCATTGGATTTGCTTAAGATGGAAACAGTGTGCAACGCATAGCAATTCAATATTTATGTGCCCCTGTGCATGACAATGTTAAAATAGGGAACTACTGTCGCTGTTGTGTTCTTGAAGTAGTTTGTAAATGAAACTGGACTGTGAGACTTTGTGCTTTCAAACAGTGTATAGCTTGTTAAATCTGATTCAGAATGAACAAAATGGGTTCAAAATACAGCAGAAGAATTGTCACTGCATGTCTGGTAATTTAGGTGGATCAATTAGCAGAAATAAAATATATTTCTATCAAGAAAAGCACTCCAAGAGCGCAGTACTCCACCAAGGCTGTTCATTCACCCATATGGCATTGTCAGAAATGCAGCATTTGTTTATTAGTTACTGATGATCAGAAATCACGGCAACATAGAATGTGGCCTTTTAATGCAGATCTACCCATAAACAAAATGACCTTGAGCTGCGCACAGGGGTGTGTTATTCTTGTGTACGTTATGTACGGATACCAAACCGAGTGACCTAAATATGTAGCGGGTGGTGGGATTGATGGGACTCAAGAACACCCCCACAATTTAACCAATTGTTTCTTGTATCAGTTCCGACGGATAAGTCCTGGTAAGTCGTCAGGAGTCGATTTGTAGCAGGATCGCAATCATGTGATCGTCAGCAGGCAGCTGATTAGGCGTTCACTTGTCATAGCTACAGTGACGCCGTGCCGCTTATCTGGCAATGATCCAGAAATCTTGAATAAATCCGTGGATCCAGACTATAAGCCGCATCACTGCCAAAAGCTAATCAGGTGGTCCTTGTGTCATTTCTGACTTTCCCTGAAAATTTCATCCAAATCTGTTAGTACGCTTTTGAGTAATGTTGTGCATGGACAGACAGACAGATTCACGTACGCCACGTTCCTTGGCGGAGTAATTATGTTTTCATTTGTGTGGAAACACTTCTAATAATTAATGGCTGTGTTTTTGACAGCTTTGAATGAGCCCTTCATATTGTCGGAGGGAGCAGGTCTTCTTTTGCAACGTGGTTGAAGTGCATCATAGTCATAAATGTGGAACATATGTAAGCCATAACTGTGTGGCAACGAAATTTGACAAAATGCCTGATCACAGCACAGTGATTATGCAGGAGTTTCTTTGCAAGAGCAACACACCCATCAATCTCCACCCACCCTACTCACACAGTTGAGGAAATTCAGCGCACGCCAAAGACAGTGGTTATTAATATATTTACATAATGACACAACTGATGCAGGAGCGCTGGGAGCGGTGTATCGCTGTACAAGGAGACCACTTCGACTAAGAGCAAGCCAAATTTAAAGCGGGTATAGTCTGTGATTTTAATTGGAAAAGCTGCTGAATGCTTGTTACCACACCTCATACAGGAGCCCAGAATGGAGAAACTAACACTGTCTCTGTGCAGAGCCTTTCAAAAGAGGTATTTATTTTTGCTGCAATCTGGAACCTTCACCATTAGTTGTCAATGAATCCTACATACTGGACTTTTAAAAGGTTGAATAAACTGTACAAACTTCTTGTCAAATTAGCGACCAAGCTAACTAGGCCACTAACTGTAGGGATGCAACTTAGAATTACTTTCATTGTCGATTAATCTCTTGATTATTTTCCCCATTAATCTATGAGTTGTTTGGTCTATAAAATGTAAGAAAATGTTAAAAAATATTGTTTTGTGTTTCACCTCAAATGTCTTGTTTCGTCCACAAAACAAAGATATACAGCTTACTGTCATAAATGAGGAAAGAAACCAGTACATTTTTCACATTTAAGTGACTGGAATCAGAGATCAAAGAATATTTTTTTTTTCCTTAAAAAATTACTCAAATCCATTAAGCGATTATCAAAATATTTGGCGATTATCGTAACAGTTGACAACAAAATGATTAATCGCTGTGGCTTGAGTTAACTGTTCGCAATTAACTAGTCGGCTTGGACAGCTTCACCCTGCTCTGTTAACTTCTCAGTGAATAAAACAAACCTGAAAACAAGCTACTGTGACTAACTAGCGCTAGTCCGGCTGGCGGTTAGCGGTCACCAAACTTTTGGAAACATCTATTTCATGAAAAAAACTGTGTTCTGGTACGACCAGAACTCCAAACCTCTCAGAATGCTTCTATTTTTTTTTTGTAAAAACGGAAAATAGTTAGTTAGTACTAACATTAGTACAATTATAACATCTCTGCCTTGAGAAACATCCAACTTATAAAAGCATTGCTCTATAAGTGTTTTAACTAAATTGTCATGTCTTCAAACGTTGATCCAAACCATTTAAGTGTGATTGTTAGTAATCATATTTTGATGCTTGCTGCGATAAGATGATATATGGCAACAGTCAGTGATAACACTCGCTTTGCATCAGTTCAGTTTCTAATGTTAACAAGCCTCGAAACTGGGAGAAATTATTCTGTCCTGACAGCAGCTCATCAAAATCCAAATCAATATTCACACCTGCTGTCATGTGGCTGGACATAAGTCTGGAGTCCTGCTAGAGGCTGTTTGGAAAACATTCTTCTTGGAATTTGACAGAAGAATATCACATGTTCATTTTATGAAAAATGTCATGATACTCTTCATATTGTAGAGTAGTTTTTCTCCACCAGAGGGGTGGTGTCCCGCAACGGAGCAGAAACAAACCACAGTTTTCCTTCCAACTTTGGAGCATCATGCACTTCGGCTCACTCTCAACTAGTCTTTCTCATCAGTCAGTTGGTCACTTTGCTCCTTCAGGCTGACGTGGTCAAAAGTCGAGGGTTTAAGGAGCAAAGAGTCAGCGGCAGACTGATAGGCGTCTCACGATGCACAAGTCGCACAGCAGACGCCTGATTCGCTGTTTCAGCTGCGGGAGGCGGGACAAAGGGTCAGGAGGCTCAAGCTCGCCAGAGTGGTCCAACCAGGACTCTAATACTGGAGAGATGGAGGGCAAGGAAGAGAAAGGGAGACAATGTTGTGATTTTTTAAAAAAACATTAAAAAAAGAAAATAAAGAAACAAATTTGGAGTATGATTTTTTTTTTTTTTTTAAGTTTTGTGATGAACTCTTATGAGTTATATTTAGGTATGGATACCAAAACCTGTTATTAAATGAGCTCTAGGGTTAAATCATTAGTCATTTTTATGATTTCTTGCATTATAACTGTGTCATACTACACAGAAGCCATTTTCCCCATTCTCCCTGTCCTTTAGGTCATGGTTGTGCTGCAACAGGAGCAATGAAACAACCAGAAATTGCTGGAAGTTCAAACGGTTAATGTGCATCAGGCTTCCTAAACTTAACAGAAAACAACATTTCAGTGTTGTGGTTTCACTGCCCCACAAAGGCAAAAAGTCTGTGCAGTTTGTATTTCTTTCTCGTGTATATAGACTGGCTCTGTGTGTGTTTCTGTTACCATCCAGCTCTCGCTCTATCAGGTCCATCCTGGCACTGATCTGGTGGTGAAGAGACTCAACGTGGTCCAGCAGGTTGAGTTGACACTCAGCTACAGACGCTGGACGAGGTTCCGGTGTGTACATCTGAGTGTGTGCGTGTTCGACACCTTCTGGGTGTGCGGCGTTCTCTCTTTCCATGCTTTCATCGTTGTGTGCATCTGTGTGTGTCACAATGTTTGTGTCTGCAGAGATGTCGGCTGGTGTTTTGTTGATGTCTTCAGGTTGTATTTCCTACAAAAGCAGAAGCAAAGATGGCCACCATCATGAAAGTTTTAATTTCAGATTGGCTAAAATTCATGCTTACTATGTCCATGCTTCTGCAAGGCTATGCATGACGTGAATGACTTTATTCACCTAGGTCCTCTGCAGACATTCGCATGTGACCGAAAATTTCTGATCAATTTGGGTTTGTCGACAATTCAAGCACAGCGACTGCACGATTGCCAGGAAACAGACGGAGCTTATAACAAATGCTTGTTTTGACAAGAGACTGTACAAGGAGATTGTCCATCATCCACACCTGTATAATTCATAAATAAAAGAGCTGCAGTTAAGGCAGTCATTGCTGGAGAGGTTTGGACTTTTACATCAACAGTGCCCAAACACAGTAGGAAGTTTTAAATTCTGGAGAAATGCTATGTCAGTCCACTGTGTTCCACACACCTCATAAAAAATCACTGGCACAGTGCCGCAGTCCAATCTGTGAGCAGCTGCTGTGTACTGTATAAAGTGCAAAATAACAGCCTTTCAAAAGCATCCACAGGAGCACTGTGTTTTCCTGTTTTTGATATGTAGGATCAGCTGATTTTTCCATTATTTGTTACCTGCCTATATGTCAGGTTGATCGTTGGTGAAACTTCCATAAAATTATGTTTCTAAACAAACCTGTTCCTATTAAAGACAATCTTGATGGTAAGAGTGCAAAAACCTCCACTTTTTCCATTCCAAATCTCCAAATTTTCCCAAGCTTCTTTGTAGATTTCTTAGACCATATTTGACCATCTGCATAGCAGACAAATGTATACCTATCGCAGTATGAACAAAACCCCATGCAGGTCTGCATCATGTACAAAATTGGCCATTAGAATTCAAAATAACATTCTGGCAGCTCATCAGACTGCATTGAGAAGCCACTGAGGATATTTCAGAATTGTTACATCTATGTAGGAGACAATTGCCTAATAACTACCAGAAACTCACCGGTGTCAGTACAGTATAGTACTGTCATACTATAAATAATGTGTCACTCTTGCATTTCTCTTACTGCAATAGATTAAAATCTACTGAGAACTGCTTTAGTCAAATAAAACTGCACCTACTTATGAGACTTTTTAAAACTGATGTTTTAGCAAAACAGAGCTTGCTGTTTTTGTGAATTTTATGCAATTTTGGCAACAGGTTTTTATGCTTCAAATGTTCAGCATTTTTGTTTTAAAAGTCTTTACTTGCCACAAACAGATCAAGCCATAAATCTATCAAGAAAAGAGCAGCCTTTAACATCTGGTAGTGCTATTTCTGAGATAAGACTAGCTTTGTTGTTAGATCTTAAACATTGTCCTTTGGTGCCTTCTTCTAAGCCCTCACACTTGCAGAGCAGCAGCAGGTAAAAATAGTTCCACATTCACCAGAATGAGCCTGAAACTGGCTGTCAGTGGTCTCATAGCAACAGCAGGAGCTTAGAGCTGTGAGTATGAGCTGCTGCTACTAAAGGTCTTTGTTTTCTAACACTCCTTCGAAATACATAATGTGTACTTCTTATTACTAATGCAGATGCCATGTTTTGTCAGACCAACTGTTTAGTTTATTGTCACATGTGACATCAAAAGCATCAAATCTTTATATCTGAGATGCTGGAAACAGGAAATAAATTACACTTTTATTTAAATAAATAAAATATTTAATGATTTGTGATTTGCAGCTCAAACAAGAAGAGTCGTATACTATCAAAGCACTTAAGTCCTCCAGGATTAATATTTAATATAAGATATTAATATTGAATTAATATTGATTTTTTTGGTGGCAGGAGGACCAGGGGTTATTCAGGGTTCACTCCTTGGGTCACTTTTGCTTTTAATAGATGTGCTACCACGAGGACATCTTTTAGGAGCACACAAAATTGTTTTTATGGAGGCGATACCCAATTCTATTTTAGCTGCAACCTGAATGAAATTCTTCTCCTTTGCAACTGCATTGAGGACATCCGAAAAATAGATGGCTGTTATTGTTTTTACTATTAAACCCATAAAAACTGATACCTTCTTAATTGGTGCTTATGCTACCAACTTGAAAATCACAAAAAAAAATCTCTTTTTTTTCTAGATTTGCATTATGCAGGTGGACTAGTTGATTGGTTGGGCAGTACACTCTCAGCCAACCAAATTCTCATTGGTTAGACAATCCCCTGTTAGCTGTTAATTTCACAAGGAGAAATGCGCTATATTAACAGTCATGCAGCCATCCAGTTTGAAATCTGGGAGCATAGAGGTCATTGGTGAAGCACTCATCCAATCCGGTAATGTCAGTGTTTACTGTGGGAGAGTGAAGCCTGTATGCATCTCCTGCTTGCAGCAGAGCACTTGTCCATCTGCTCTGCTGTATACCCTTTAAGTGTCCAATGCAGGGAAGCTGCTGAACCCCTCGCATCCAAAAACGCCCCTCAGGACACATACTGTGCCAAATGTAACATTAGCAAAACATTTATTTGGACTCCTCTCAAAACTAAATGACATCATGTCAACCAATTCATCTGTGTGTCTGCATTTTGTTCTAACTGACAAACAAAAACTTGAGTGTTAACTTTGCACACTGTAGTTAGCATATCACAGCTCTACAACATGACAGATCATCTAGAAAAAGCAGGCTAACTCGTCTGTGTTACATTCTTCAATAGTTCTTGTGCTGGAATCAATAGTTGATACAGTTCTTTTTTAAATTCATATCATCATATGAATATATGTAGTTGCACAATGGTCTGCTCCACATCTGCTGGTATCATTTCAGTTAAAAATAAACCAGGTTTAATTTATTTAATATTCTGTAACTACAACGGTTATGTGTAATTCATTTTGGTTAATAGGGCTAGCAGGTGGAGTACACTTATTGCACTACGCCACATTCATTTCATCTACAGATATAATGCAGATTATTTTCACCTGATTGGTTGTAAAATAAAAACTAAACTAAAAATTACTAATTCAGTTCACCAAGATTTTCTTTTCTTGAGTGCAGCCCATTTAAATTACACGGAGTATAACGCAATGTATGTGTCTTGATACTGAGAGTGATGCAGTCATTTAAATCCAATAACAGTTAAAAATCTCTATGACTGTCAAGTTTCTACCTTCTCTTCAGTGTCGTGTTCCTGCTTTACTGCAACCGTTGGACTGTCCTTGTCCTCGGCTTTTTCCCACGATGCTCCGGGCTTCTGGTAGCAGTGCTCGCTGCTGACGTAGGAGACGGTTGGCTCTCCTTTTGGGCTTGACATCAGCCTTGTCCCCTCTTCTGGTCTCCATGGTAACTTCCACAGGTGCAGGTCGGGGTGGGATTGGGAGCTGCACAGACAGACAAATGGACAGGCACCCTGAGCTCTGCAGACTAAAACAGACAAACCAAGTCGCTGATGTAACTTTACTCACTGTAGCAGGCTGATTTTGAGCTGCAGCCCATTGAGGACCTGATTGAGGTTGTGCGTGTGCGCCAGCAGACGGCCGGTGTGTGAAATCTTGGAGGCGTTGATCTCGGAGTAGTTCTCCTTTACACATGACAGGCCGAACATGTGACCAGATATCAGGACATCAGGTTCCGACAGGACACGCTGAGCTCTCCTCCAACCTGAGCAGGAGAGTTATTAACAGGTTGAAGGCACATGTACACACAATGTAAGAAAATGATGTAGCTGCGAACACTCTACAACTAATACAAAATCTTAATTAATCAAAGCTGGGCAGTTTTTCTGTGCAAAAGTTGCTTGATGCAAGATGTTTGCTCAAAAGATTACTTCAGTTTGACTCACTGGTTTTGGCACCAGAGGACTTAAAGGCTCAGGTTTTAAACTTGTATAGAAAATATCTCACTTAAAATTGACAAAACATTTTTTTTAAATTTTAGATTTATTAATTGATTAATTGTTCACACCTACCTATGATCAATATACAGTGATTTCTGTCATCTTAAGTGCAGGTATATGAAATGCAATAATCAAAGCCAGGTACACAGAATGTAAATCATACTTGCGGTTTGTCTGCAGTAGTAGCAGATGTAGTTGTGTGGGACATTGTCTTCATATAAACCCATACAGGTGCCATGCTGCCAGCACAGACATGACTCACACTACAGAGGGACACATACAGACAGATGGGCAGGATTAAAACAAATATCACAAATCAAATTAGTCACTGGATGTACATATGAGCATGTCTGGATTGTTTTCTGACAGACTAGTAAAATCCTCTCCCTCCTTTAATAAAGCTACAGTTATAAAAATATCCTTATGGCTGTGCAAATGAAAATTCAAGTGGGTTGTATATACTGTACATCAGCATACAGTATGAACGTGATGAGGAAAGCATGGGCACTCCTATGTGATGTTTTACACCCTCCCTATGGAGAATACGAGTTGTTAGGATGAGGATGGAGGTACAGGGTTCTGATTCTGCAACACATCTTCCCGTACAGCTCTGTTGTGGTTGAATTTATCAAACAGTTGCTAAAAACACAAAGAGAATTTCTTAAAGATTGATGAATGAAACTAACTAATAAAATTAACTCTTAAGTTTATATCCTTTGGTATAACATTGTCATTGCAGTGGAGAAAACAATGAAAACAAAAGAAATTCAGAAAACATCACCTTTGTCATTTTTTTTTCATGAAATCATCCCAAAGTGTGTCACTGGCCATAATCAAATGAAAAGCAGAATAAACCTATGAGCTGTGTGGGCGATTCTTAGGGTAATTTCACTAACTTCGCTTTTAAGCTGTTCTCTTGGAGGACCAGTCATACATGGTGCAGCTTTTTTCAGAATAGTCTGGGCAATCCAGATCACACAACATAATAATACTTGGATTTTTTTCATTTAATTTTCCTTCTCGTATTAAGGGGAGGAAAAAGTCAGATCATGAAACTGTTATATTTTTACATGTTTTTTACACCATAAAATGATGGCAGTAGAGAAATATGTCATAACTGTGTAGATGAGACAGTTTGGCAAAATCTGCATTATGGTGGTGAGATACTGTATATAAAAATATGTGCCTAGTGCCTAACAGAAATAGCTCATTATTTTAGTCAGTGACCTGCTCATATTCACTAGTCTATTTACAGAAGTGCCAAACCAGGTTAATGTTTGCCAGCAAAATTTGAAAATCATCTGTGCGCCGGATTTGTAATAATGTTGTATTGCAGAAGTTTGATTTGTCTTTAAAACTAAAGTACGTACAAATACGTAAAGAGCATGATTACAGAGATCTGATTACGCTCTTTCTTGTGATATATTTACATATAATTGCACAAATACTAACATATTTATGCAATGTTGAGCTTGTGAGTAATTCAAACCAGCAGTATATGTGGAGGGACATAGAGCTGTATCCAGGTTGTAAAAGTTGTAAATTCTAAATAATTTCTCTTGTGTCACAACTGGCATTACTGGAAAGGTCAAATCATGAAGTTTCATTTGCTATGCGCTACACCTCGCTGCAGTAAATACCTTGGGAACAATTCAACCATGGAGGTGGAATGTGAATTTGGATGTAAATTGCGTCTGTCAGTTTTTAAAGGTTAAAACTCACATCTAAAGTTTAAAGTTTCTGTTCCAGGAGGAGTGTGTGTGTGTTACCTGTATCATGAAGTCGTTCTCCTCGTCCACTTCACACACACACCTCACCACCTCGCACTCCTCCGTCTCCATAGCGACAGGCCAAGAGGGTGTGTCTTCTCCACTCTCTGCTGTTAGTGTAGACCAATCGCTGCCATCATCAACTGAAGGGAGGGAGGGAGGAAAGACACAACGTGATGCATTTTAATATCATGTCATTTTTTTAAATTAGTGTGTGTGTCTGTGTGTGTGTGTGCGTGTGTGTGAGAGAGAGTGAGTGAGTTCCCACTTTGTGTTTGTGTGCTGGGATGTCCAGTTGTCAGCTTCAGAGTGATGGGAGGCCTGTCTGAGTTCTCATCATCGCTGCTGCCGAGTCCTGACAAAATAAAGAAGCAGCACAATACGAAGTCGCACCGCAATTAATAGATTCACAGATTTATCAGCTACACAGGACATTTTCAAACTGAGAGCCATTTAGGAGGATGGAAGGAGTGTGATAAAAACACAAACTGTGTGAGGTGAAAGAAGGAGGTGGAATTCGATAGCACAAAAAACTCCCTAAATTCATTACAGTAAAGGTGAATCCTAAAGTACGTGGTCAGTTTTTACTGACAATGATTCCTACCTGGCTGAGTTTTCTTCTTCTTCTTCTTCTTTTTCTTCTTCTTTAGTTTCACTCTCAGGAAGTTCTTTCTCTCCTTTCGGTCCTGTCCTCCTGACTTCTCCTTGCCTCCTTCCTTCTTCACATCTGCCAACAGATATGAAGTTAATGATGCTTCTCGCTGTTTTACGTTACAGATAATTTTAAACTGAGCCACCGTACCTGTTCCCACAATGCTGAGCTCTCTGTCGTCGCGGTGACAGCTGCTGTTCTGGTTCTCACTCTTCCTGTCTGAAATGAAGTCGGCCCCCTCAGAAGAAGACCGCTTCCTTCTACAACAACCAAAACAACAACCTCGGTCAGGGTCTAACATCCCTGGTGACTCTCTGTATAGGTCATGTTGAGGGATTTGAACTGACCTCACTGCCTCCTGATCGCTGCCCCGCTGCTCATCCAGCTGCTGGTCAGTGTGGTAGTACTTGATGTGGTAGTGCAGCAGACTGGCCTTCCTGAAGGACTTGGTGCAGCCGGGAGACGGGCATTTGAAGGGATTGTGGTCCAGTTCAATGGAGAGAATAGGAGGAGGCTGGTTCTTTATGACCCGGTACACTGAGAATGGACAGAAGTGACATGAAGGAAGTGTGTGTGTCTGAATACTGTAAACGCAAAGAGTAGGTCTGGATAGTATGTTTGAAAAGTGAGAATTAAAATCGTGCCAAGTGCTGATTAATGTCTACAGGAGTAGCGAGCTAACTGACAAACAGGACTTTCAACTGTAACTACTACTGAGGACAAGAAGAAAAAATACTCACTCCCACTTCAAGCTGGATTAAAGTTATTTACCAAAGGAGGTGATAAATTAAATCACACCACCTTCTCCAGAACAGTAACTGCAGTCTGATAGGTGTTTTACAGTACATAAGGTGAGAGCAACACAACATACATAAAAGCTGACGTTGTGATATTTATTTTTTCTATATTATATCGTGTGATGTGAAAAAACAAAAGGTATTTTAACTAATTAACTCAAATAATCCTATGTGTACAGTGTACATCTTCATCAAAAACACATTTTTTATTTTATTTTTAGAAAACTGAAAAAGGCTTTCTAGAAACATTTCCATTTGGTGCAACACTGGCACAGGTACTCATAATAGTTTGTTGCTTTGGATGGCATTCAGATCTGGCTTTGCACTCACCATACAGAGCATGCTTTTCGTTAAAATCATCTTTTCTGTAGCCAAAATATTTCCATACAACTGAAGTTGCATTTCTTTTTGCAACAAAATGTTCCTATTAAGTGTTTCTCTCCTGGTCCTCACTCATTTTGCTGTCTACATGTGGAGTTTGCATGTAAATACATTCTTGTGATTTTTTTTTTTTTTTAAACAAAACTCTGTGTATCCAGGAGTTCTTTAATCAGACGTTCTATCACACAGACTTCCGCTGTTGACTTGTAGTCATGAAAAATGAAAACTGTGCAAGTTTTCGCTTTCTGTCAAGCAGCACAAAAGTTGAGTTTATTTGCTTCACATCACACTTCCTGCAGTGTGACTATTGCCCATATCGCAATGGCGATGCTAAACTGATTTCTAGTGCAGCTTGTATTCATTAGCTACTTAAGTCCTCTATTAAAATGATCACTCCAGTATGCACATGGGTATATTAAGGCACTTACATGGTTCTCTGCTGAACTTGTGTGTGGTGGGCAGATGGGCCTGACGTTCCAACAGGACATCTGAGAAACAGAGAGAAGCAGTATTGAAGCTGCTAAAAATCAAGATTAGCAACAGCAATGTTACTTCTCTACTGGCCTAAATGTATATATATATATATATATATATATATATATATATATATATATATATATATATATATATATATATATATATATATATATAAAAACAGTAACAGCAATACATAATAAAATAATCACAGTAATTTTACTGATAAACCCTGTAAACTCCAAGCACTCATGTTTTTTGCGCTTGTCATATTTTTACTCACTGTAGCTCATTTTTCACAACAACAAAAAATACCACATTTTCATAGCAACAGCACAACCATGGCTAGAGGATCTTTAAATTCTCTATGTACTGTGCTGCGATAGTGTTTAAAGCTTATGGCTGCAGCAATTAATTGAATATTAATTACAAGCACAATTTTGTCTTCCCACATTTAAATGAACAAGACTGATGTTTAACATGTCCACTCGTAATAGAATTCTGCTTGTGGAAACAGCCTATGTAGATAAAATCATTTACTTTAATCTTGGGTAAATCCGCAGCATCTCATGTCATTATTTTCAAACAAATTTTTGGTCACATGCCTGTCTGAGCTCTTGTGCTGCAGTAACTGAGTGGAGACAACAGGGTTCTTAGTGCACAGTTGACTTGAGTTTACCTCTATCGATGTGGGCAGAGTTTGGAGGAATTGGCATGGTGGAGTCAGCCATGATTGGCTGACTCTGAGATCCACTGCCTCTGCCTGACAGAGAAGTCATCGTTTAGCTTTTGCAGTATGAAAGCTGCAATGCGCTTCAACACTCCATTAGCATCAGTGACACGTATCTGAACAGACCTGCTGTATGCTAACAAACAGTGACTTACTGTCATCTGTTTTCTTCTTTGCTGGTGGATGGGATGAACATTCGGCCTTCCTCTTCCTGTCCTCCTCCCTTTCCTCTTCCACTCCTTCATTCTCCTCCACCTTCTCCTCTACCTCTTGCCCCTTTTTCTCCTTTTCTTCCTCCTCTCTAACCACAGCTTCCTCGTCCTCCTCCTCGCTCTCCCCCTCCTCCCATCCCTCGCTTCCCACGGCGCTCTTCTCTGATCTGGACTTCTGAAACAAAACAACACACACTTAGAATCGAGGGAACTGTGATAGGGTAAAATAATCAGTTAACGACTAATCAGAGTGAAGCATTTCTTACTTCCTGGAAGGGTTTGACCTTGGCCGGCTTCACGGTTCGAACCACACCATCGTAGAAACGCACTGTGTAGGACTCTGACACACAAATACAAACACACACACACACATTTAGTTAAACTGACTTAACCCTCTGAACCACCACATTCTCCAACTACTTATCTGTGGTGCATTACTTCAGTAGAAACCTGACCAAATCGAAGCTTAAATTGTGATATTTCAAGTTTTATTAAAAATTTTACCAAAAATACACTTTTTTCACCTGATTACATAAAAAATTTAAAATTCTCTGCTGCTCATTGTAACTAGGAAGTCATTACTGAGTCAGTCTCTACCAACAGTCACATGCAACAAATATTCATTGACTTTCAGCTAAACTCAGCTGATTTGCAAGCTGTGTGTCTCACACAGAACAAAGTGGAGACAAGAATGAAAAGTAATTAAAAATGTTAATAGCAAATTATCTGAAATATACAGAGTCAGTATTTTTTCCAATAATGGGAACACCTGCGGACACTGATTTTTTCAGAAAGAAATGTAACTTTCCTTAGTCTTTTTTAGGATTTTTTTTGTATTATAACTGTGTTACAAAGCATAAATTAATTTAATAAATTAACCTAATTTCTGTATACTTCTGGCTAGAGAGGTGCAGAACTTTATATCACAGTGGAAAATTAACCCAATGTGAATAAAAATAAGACAGGAACAGAAAACGCCCAGAGACTGCTAAGGGTTCAGACAACCATGGAGGAAACTGAGGTACTTTGTCTTCAGGTTAAATCATAATATTAATTTATTATACAAGCAAATATGCAAACAAACACACTAACATGTATCGACTCCAGGTCTTTATCAGGGTCTGACAAACCTATAGCACTAATGTGCAGTGAGATAACATCAATGGTAAAAGGTCAAAGTTTAGCCTCACCGTCTTTATTGACTCTGAGGATTTTGGCCGGATAGAAACGACAGTCTGTCCAACAGGCCAGAACCTTTGAACCTGAAACAAACATCTGAGACAAAGAAACAAAGGAAAATGAAGTAATCAAAGTAAACAACACTGACATACAGAATGGACATTCTTTTTACGTTATCCCCAAAAACGTTATGATTGAATGAATAAATGTTTGAAGAGAAATGCAGTAGCCTAAAGAAGATAATGTAGTCACTCAGTTAACATAAACATGATTGTTATTTATTATGTTAGCCTAAACAAGATCATGCAATTTGCTGCAAGAAATGTTATTTTCATCAAAGTAACAACAGCCTCATCAAGAAAATGTTACTCATTACTTTAGTGTAAACACTATAATGCTAGCCTAAAAGACACAATATGATTCACTACTTTAGCCTAAACAAGAAATTGTTAGTCTAAATAAGACCATGTAGCTGCTTTAGTAGCCTAAACAAGATATTTCCTGCTACATTAGCCTAAGGAATCTGGCATCAGCCTAAAGAGAGAACAATTAGCCTAAACAAGAGAATGTTGGCCTCAAGTAAATAATATAGCTACTACATTAGCTTAATCAAGACAACGTAGCAACTGGAGTTTTCAGTGAAACTTTGACTATGACTGTGACACTTGATTTTATGTTATTCCTTTGGCTGTAGCTCTGTATGTTTTTATGTTTCAAAAAGAATATTAAATGACATTAAAACATTTTCCAGTGTAATTACAAGTACCAACAGCCCTTGTCAAGATGCTGATATTAATGCATAAAACTCAGTTTATACTTAATGTACCGGTTGAGATCGTGGCGGGTTCAGGCCCTGCCTCCTCAGGCTGACTCGCTCAAGCGGCCGAAGGTACGGCGAGTTCCACTGAAACCATTCATCATGGCGCCGACTCCACTGTTTATAGTGGATCAGGACTTGCTCTTTGTCGTAGTCAATTTTCTCAATCGTGGCTGCGTACCTGACATGAAGAAAAACATTTAAATTCTCTTTGAACCTCTTTGAAGTTTCAAACAAACAGACAGAAATATCTTTATTTAACCACATAATCACTATGGACATGAGTGTGTTGGACTATCTAGATATTTCTTAAGTTATATCTTGTATTTTTTTAAATAATTTCCAAAAATAATTATAGTTTCCTCATTTAAAATTAGCTGGTGTTTAACTGTGAACTGAAGGACATATCTAAGAAAGCAGTGGAAAATTAGACGTCAACTACAAAAGGAAAGTTGTCACAGTTAATAAGGACCTGCTCATTGTATTTCAGGTTTTCAGGAATAACTTAAAAGATGAGTAAAAACTCTAATTTTAGAGTTATTATGACCTTGAGCTGCTGTAAATAAAACTTACTCCATACTACGAAATTTCACTCACTGTTTTCCACAATATATGCCTGTAAAATAGAGTGCCTCAGTATGGCTTGTTTTCTATCTGATCGACCATTCACTGATTTTTTTCTAAGGGAAAGTTTCCATTAAATTTGCTGGAAAAAATACGATCTGCAATATAAACCAAGATGTTTTTGTCATTTTGCTGTGTGTGTGTGCGTCCAGACCAGGTTTTCTGACGGTCTCGGGCTTCTAGTTGAGCTCCAACTTCAAAAGTGATTCCCGATCTGTCAGGAGGAGTCTTCATCTGTCAGAAATGGTTGAAAAAACAGTAACCTTAAATAAGATGTGCAGTCATCAACATTAATCTGCCTGTTGCACTACTTATTTCGGCTAAGTAGAGAACAATCTTAACTCTGCATTCTTTGTGTAACCAGTGACACCGGGTGTTTCTCCACTGTCCGCTTTTGATTGGGAGAGGAGGTGATAAAGAAAGTTAGGTGACTGTGGAGATTGCCTGTTCTTTTCTGTGGGAGTCTAGAGAAGATACTAAGTTTCACACCTTCCTCAGGGATTTCTGTGCCACCATGCAACTCCTAATAAAGAACTTACTTTTTTGTTTTGCATGAGTGATGTTGACATAGCAGGCATGTAAGAATAATGCAGGATAGGTTCATTGTGATTTTAAGTGATGCTCACCAAAAATAGTTTTAATCTCAGGTTGGAAATGTTTAATCATTAATCGATTTGTTAATTTTGTCTACTGTCTGTGCTTTTAAAAGTGATTGCTTAGCATGCTGACTCTGTTTCCTGCTGTTTGATCCACAGATTTGCTTGCTTAGTTAGTTTATGTACATAAATCTGCATGGATTGCAAATGAAAACAACAGGTACTATGTCTTGTTGGGGCAGAGTAACTCCTTTTGTTATTGTTAATTGTGTTGCTTGCTTGCGCTAGTTGTATCCACAAGTGAAGTGTTTTTTTGATATCCGGTATGAAAATTTAGAGAGCAGTGGCTTACGACTTGACACCCCTGCTTCCCTTAGATTCTCAGTTGCAATTATGGTATTAGTAGAGTAAATGATTAGCCAATTACTTGCTTATTACCAGTTCTACAAACACATTTTCTTGTCCATGACTTAAACTAATTTTCGGCCTGTAATGTATAGTTTACATTCATTTTTAAAATAATAAGCTTTTTTTTTTTATATATATTTATATATTTATATATATATATATATATATATATATATATATATATATATATATATATATATATATATATATATATGGTTGGTGTAAGTCAGTCAAACATGCCAAATAAAGGACACAATGATCCTGAAAGACAGCTTTCAAGCACAGTGGTAGCAATTTGGCCTATGTCTGTGTTACTTATCCAAATCATTCCTGTTCATCAGTGATGAAAGCCAGCAAGAAAGCATCATCTCATAGTTTTATTTCGCAGGTGACAGCAGACAGAGCTGTAACAGAGCTTAAACAGGTAGGAATAGAGACATTTTACCAACAGAGCAACATAAACACAACACACAGTTGTTTGGAGGTTAACGGTGACGTGTGTTGTACGTTACACTTGATGACAGCAGACATTCAGTGACGTTGCGAACGTCTCCGATAACAGTCGCAGCCAAACTTTGTAGTTAGGTTTAAATGCTTTCACGTATGCAGTCTGAACTATGAGAATAGAGGAGAATAACTGAAGCAGCATGTGATGAATGAAAGAAACTCTGCTGAGGAATTTTTGACATTTCTGTTTTTGTCAGTGTTCTTGGTGAAAGAAGGTGATTGGCCCTCCAGATTGGCCCTCCGAACTTTCATTGGACATTTTCGCTGCCAGTTACAACAGTGTCCCGCCCCTCGGGAGACGGGACAGCTATTTGACAGCGGCTAAAATGCTAATGCTATCTGTTAAGTGTTAGCTTCAACTAGCAAAATGCGCAGGACGCTTTAAAGTCACACGCGGGTGGACTGCAGCTCTGTTGGAAAAGAACTAAATGTTTCACTGAGGCCGTGCAGTTGAACGGAGTTGTATCTGCTTTCCATTGACTGTGAACACATAAGCTCACGCAGCTAACTGTTAGCCTGCTGAGGTGAACTAGCTCAGGCTGAAAAGTCACAGTAACAGCTGCAAGCGGTTGCAAGTTTCATGTCGGCCGGTGAGCTGCCGTGGAAAAGGAGGCCTTAATAAACCTGCCGCCGCTGTTAAAATGTAATTCAGAGCGTTGAATGTCAAATGAGCGACATAAAAGCTTGTTTACCTCTGGCGAGAAGTCTGCGCTGCACTCCTCATACTGTGGTGACTGTAAAGCGCATGCGCGACATCTGAAATTCAGCTGTTAGTGGGTTTGTCTGCCTGTTCCATGGTCTGTTCATGTCATGAAGCTAAAACGACAAAAGAAAACTCTGTGGGACCAGTAATACAGAGGAAACTGTCAAAAAGGGCGCATACTTCATATCATAATATGCCACTGCTTCTTAATGCAGTTTTTATTTAGGTTTTATAGAGAACCACTGAAGAAAATGTTGGATTATTAAGTGGGTATTACTTACTGACCAACAAATGAATTTATTAATGATTAATAAGTAATTTACTCTTCTTCATGAATCAGTCACAGGCCATTAAAATAAAATTGTGTAATAGTGGAATATGTATGTGTGTGCGTGTGTGTGTGCATGCGTGCGTGCGTGTGTGTGTGAATGGTAATAAGGATAAACACATAGGGAATCCAGTTTATGAATTGAAAAACATTTTATTCATTCACTGTTGGTGAACACATCACAAACTATAATAAGCCTGATTGAGGAGCACCAAACAGTTGCAGATGAGCTGATTATTTGCTGCTGGTGTTTTTTATTCATTTGGGATGTTTTACCTTGTTGTGCATTTATGGCCTTTTTTAAAATATTCATTAGATGTTTGACTGTTCAGATGCTGTGCTGGGTGGTGCACTCTTATTAACAAAGCGACAGGCGTGCAGGTGAGGAGCGAGTCGAGGGTCCTGCTGTAGGTTCCGATCAAAAGCCCTGTATTTCTCATCAGCTGCTTCCTTGCATCTGGAACAAATGCACACGTCAATAAACACGCATACACATCCTTCCAACAAAGAATTCGGCGTAACGGCAGCCAAGCATCGGTAAGTGACATAAACATGAATGGATTTTAAAATACTGATGAAGTGTGAGTGAAGGTGTACATACTTGCTGAGCCGTTTCTGGATGACAGATATTTGGAGTGTTTTCTCAGAGCAGTAGGCCTGGTAATTGTCCTTTTCTTGTTTTGTCAGTTTAAGCTGGTTCTCCTGGTACCACTGCTGTTTCATCTGCAGCGCCTGTGTTTCCTAAACACACCGTTTTGGGATCATGTTAGCATGGCCATAAGAATTTCTAGTGTTTCTCAGTGTTTTTAGGTGTTTCAGTGTTTCTTTACTCTAAGGACAAGGGTTGTAGTCTCCGGGTTAACAGGTCGACTAGTTGTTTGATATGCTTGCTCATTAGGAGAGAAGCACTACATCGACAGCCTTCCAGGATTAATCCATCATTTTAGGCTGCAGAAAGAACAGGAGTTCCTTAGGGTTTGCTGGGAGACCCACTTCTGTTCTAATAAACGTGCTACTTCAAGATTTAGGTACAATTTCAGTCCCCCCAGATTTTTTTTTTGTTTTACTACAGCTCTAATATGGATAAGGGTCTCTCTTATCTCCTGAGGAGATACAGCTTGTAACTTGTCAGTAACTTCTTTCAAATCACTTCTGAAAACCCACTTTTATAGACTTGCTTTTATGTGAAGTTTACTTTTAGCTTTATTTAGTTTTAGTGTTTTATTCTGTATTATGACCTATTTATTTTAGATGTTCTCTCTTGAATTATCTTACTTTTAGCTACCTGGTTCTTTGGTGTGATGTCGTCTCTCTAATTCTTTAATTCTCAATTTTTTTTTTACAATTTTTAATTTATAACTTCAACCCTCAATTTTATTCTTTCATTTTAAAACTGCCTAGTTCCATTTGTTTTACATGAGTGCTAATCTAGCTAATTATTCATTCAATTTATTATCATTTTTCTATTTATTTTAATTGACTGATTGACTTGTCTACTTATGTCTTGCTTGATTGTTTGTGTTGTTTGTTTTAACTGTCAAAGCACTTTATGAACCCTGTTCTTAAAGGTACTACATACATAAAGTTATTATTATTATTATTATTATTAATAATGCCCTTTGTGTGCTTTGAACTGTTTTCCTTTTAAAAAATTAAATACTAAATTTTTTTTAGGTAAACATCGCTGAGCAGTGAGTTAGGTTTGAAGTTACTGTTGCATGTCATTCCCCCCGTAGGTCTTTCTACTGCTACGATCAAATAAATGTGCCAAAAATTCTAAACTCTGCCGCATTTAAGGTAGCAGATATAAGCCATAACAATGCTGCACTGATTTTAGTAAGAGCAGAATACACTGCAGGCCATTTTTAGCAAAGTATGCAAGAAGAAACCAACAGGGCCAGATGGCTTGCTGCTAAAAATCACACATCACAACTCCCTGCTTCAGTGTGTCCAGTCCGGTGGAAATTGGTTCCAAATGCAGATTAACAGCCTTTTTGATTGCTAATAATTGGTATTGGCCTTGAAAAAAATTGTCGATTGAACCCGAAGTAACAGTCTATCCTCCGTAGAGTTGATGTATTAATGGAACTTGGAGCTGGTACCATGCTCAGTGCGCCACAATTTAGTTTCAGAACAGAGGAAAAAAAGGTGGAATGTGACACTGGCAATGATTCATGACAAGTAAACCTGTGTACCTTTTCATAGCGTTTCTGAATGAGGTTGGCCTGCATCACTTGTCTGTTTCTCATCTCAGCCAGACAGTCCTGGTAGATCTTCTCGGCATCCTCAGGACTCAGATCGTCCTCTTTGTCAAGTGGGATGAGGAAGGGAGCCAGGACATCCTTCTTCTGCTCCTGCAGCCGCCTCTCATCCTCTGCAGCCAGACACGCCTGCAGTCACGTAAAAAAGGTTTTATCCGTTTAACCCTTACACGCAGAAGTTCATTTTCTGCTACTATTCATTTATACAACAGCTAATCCAAAAACTAAAATCCTTGTTGATACTAGAATACTTTTCAGAGTGTAACATCGACAATAACAAACCAAAAGTATGTGCTGTCATATTTTCAAATGATTCAGTGGATAGGTTGTCTGTGATCTTGACATTATGACTAACTAACTAGAATTTTCAGTGTGTGTGTGTGCGCGTATGTGTGTGTAAGTGCATTTGTGTGTCTCACCATTTTTTGTCTCTGCCTGATGGCCTGAGCAGTTACCGTCTGCAGTTCAATATTTTTCTCATCCTGCTCTCTGCAGGCCAGAATGTATTTCACCTGCTCACCAGTGAAAGAAATATTCATATGTTTGAGTAAAAGCAGCAGCACCACAGCGTACCATCTTAAAAAATATATAATCCTTTATCATTGCGTTTTCTCAGTTTCCTCATTTCGTTCGTGGTTCATAAGCGAGCACCTTTCGGGTGATTAACTGGAAAATTCTCAACTTGAGAATTTTAGTTTTAGACTACAGCTACAGTGACTTTTTGTTATGTTAAAACATCCTCTTCTTTGCTATTTTTCCAGTTGACCGACTAGAAAACTGCATCACAGCCATCGCCTTTAAAGGACAGACAGTCAGCTGACCCCATCATTATTTCATGGCTGTGTGATATCATCTGACAAAATCAGCATAAATTAAAGCTAACAATAACAGTAGATCTGTGTTGACATTGATCTTTTGAGTGGCTGTGCTACACACAGAGTCCGTGAAGCTTCCTGCTTTGAATCTTCACAAGTCGGCAGCACTGTAATGAGCCTTTATATTGTCAAATTGCGTGGTCCCCAGGTTTGTTTGTTTGTTTGTTGTTTTGCCACTACGTTGAGTTTCTTTGTGTACTTCAAACGATGGCAGCTGGAACAGAGTGGATCATGTTGGAGTTGGAGTTAATAAATGTTGAACAACAGTTACTCCAACACAGAAAAGAGAGAAGACATCCCAACTGATTGACTCGATACATAGATTGGTTGAGTCGTCAAACCTAGAAACTGCATATAGCTACACTGGCACAGTACTGCTAATAAATTCAGCTATCCTCTGCCTAGTGTCAGCTTGTTGCACCTACATTCAGTGTCCTGCCCTCTGTGGTCACCTGTACTGTGTTTTAATGCAGCTGAATTGACTATATACTTGTTCTGAGTTATAGACACTTTCTCTTTCTACTATCAGTCAACTGAAGAAGTATGAAGCCAAAGAGAGCCTCAAAGCAACAGCAGAAACTCTCACAATGAGCTGAAATGAAACAAGTCCACATTGATCAATTAAATAACATGTATAAAATACTTTAAACAATTGTTTGTTTTGCACTTTTGCTCTTCCAACCACATGAGAGGTCTCTCTTGGTCCCTTTCTAAGCACAGAGAGGCCCAGCAGTATCAAGGAAAAGCACTCTAATACACTATACCAACATGCTGCCAAAACATAGAACAGAGAAGTTTGGGTTACAGCACATACAGAGGAATTTCAGTGGGATTTCGGTCTCAGATAAGGACACCATCACTTTGCTATGTCTTTATATAGCTGACAGTTGTTTGCTCCTATGTTAATTATATATTCATGTTCAAAATATGACATATTGTACATTTAAATGCATACCAAATAATGTATATATTATTTTAGCTAAAGAAATGTGTAACCTATTATGTGTATTTGACTTTCATTTACAGCCATTGAGTATAAAGATATTCAGTTTACTGTCTCGAGACTAGAGGAGTGAAGAAAACAAGAAAATATTCACATTTAAGAAGCTGCAATCAGCTAATTTAGACACCTTTTGAGCAGCGAGCCACCATAAAAGTTGTCGGTTATTTAATAATTAACTGATTATTCACTGCAGCTCTTGGTTACCTCTTCCACTGACTTTCTGATTTGTCTAGCCACATCCTTCTTGTCCTTCTTCAGGGCCACCAGCATGTCATACAGAGCCAGCGTCCTCAGGGGCTTCTCAGATAAATCGACCTGAACCACCACCACCACACACACAGACACAGACACACACACACACACACAAACAAACAACAGAGGTAAACAGACACAAATACAGATATTATTGCCGTGTGCGATGCCATTTTAATGTGTGTTGCGGTGTGTTTGCTGAGTGTACCTGGAAGGTGCAGACCATATCAGCTGTGAAGTTCTGCTTCATCGGTACGTTGAAGGTCCTCCTTGAAGGGATAAACCTGTGATCTATTAAGTGGTAGGTCACCTCAATCTGTCTCTGTGCCACCAGGAAGATTCGGTGGGCCACATCGTTGTTGGCAGGTTTGGATTTGTTCCTGTGGAAACGCTCCACAATTCTCTGAAAGACACACACAAGGATCCTGTGAGGTTTACCAAGCCGATAAGGCAAACAAACCAACACTTCAGTACAAAATAAAAGGAAGTGGACAGACGACAAAATCATCTACATGCCCCTTTTATACAATATCAGAACTCATTCTGCTTTTCAATGGCACAACAACAAAACAGAAAAGACAATGACATTTTCCAAAGCATAACACTGGTTTGATGTTGTGTTTTCTGCTGTGTTACTGTGTTTTGTCTAATATTGTTGGGTTTCGCACCTCAGCATCGATGCACTTCAAGAAAAAAAGTCTCCTCTCACCAATCCCTGTTTCAAAAAGTGTTCTGTAAAATATCACATTTGCTGTCTTTTTTGTTGTACTTTTTTGAAATGTGTTTCGTTTTTTGTTGTGTCAGGCAAAGTGAAGTGTTTTGTAAGATGTCATCATGTTTTCTGTTTTATTGTGTTTTTTGAAATGTTGTGGTTTCTGTTTTTGTTTTGTGTTTTTCTGAGAGCTCTACTACAAAGCAAGGTTAACAGGTTAGCAGGTATGTTGAGCCCAAAGTTAGAGTTCTTAGTGTCATGAAGGTGGCTCTCTTTCAACCTGCTAAGTCACCATGGTAACTGATGCTGCACAGGTTGCCATGAGAACCTTCATGCATTCAATTGGTGATGGAGAAAATGCATAAATAATTTTTTTTAACGTTGTCCTTATTTGCTGCTAAGTTGGTTTTACACTGCTGGTACTGAGGTTAATAGAGCATAAATTTGATATTGATTAGCCTGTTGGTATAACCACAGAGAATGTTCAATCCATAACATTAATTTCATGTTGATTTGACGAAAAATAAAGTGATATCTACATGTTTGTCAGATCTAAATGCACTCCTTGAGTATCAAGGTAAATGTATGAATTTTAGAGTTCAAGACCTCTAATGTGCAGCTGTCTTGTTAGAAAAACTACCGGCTTTGTCAAACTTGCCTCATCGTACACCCCTCTGTTCAGTCATGTTTTCTGTTTTGTTGTTGCTTTCCAAATGGGTTGTGCTGTGCAAAAAGTGACTGTGTTTTTTTGTTTTGTTATGCTTTGCGAAATGCTCTTGAGCTTTATGTTTTGTTGTTCTGTTGTCTTCTTTTTGTGCTTATAAAATGTGTTTGGTAAAATTGCTGGATTTTCTGTTCTGGTGTCACACAGCTGACATTTTTGTTACTCAAATGGTATGAAATAACAAGAAAATACATTGATTTAAATCAAATAAGATAACACAGTCTGCCAAAATCCTGATATTACACGAGTTAATCAATACACAGTAGAGATTACTATTGTCACGGATGAATGACTACCAAAACCTAAAATGACTCAGCTATGTCGAGCTTGTCATATAATTGATAAGTTGTCTCATTTACATACGTTTATAGGAAGAGGTTTGTTATCTTGAAGGTCTGAAAGCTCAACAGGCTGACTGAAGAAGACGTGTCGGTAGTAAAGGAAGTCGTTCCGGCCCTCGAACATCTCAATCATTTCATGTGGTGTCAGCCTCCTTCGCACCAGTTCATCAGAGCGAGCGTTGCTGAACTCCATCTCTTGCTCGGTGCCAGTGGTCAGGGATCTGCACCTGAGGACTGAGCAGAGCAAACACAGTCATCTCAGACTCATCACTGAGGAAGTTTCACTGGTAAGATTAAAGATCAGTGATTCCTGCTCACTAGGTTTCCTTCACATCTGGTTGGATTGAGGCTCGGAAGATAAAACAAACAATTCATCGACAGCAATAAGAAAATTGCCTGATTGAATGTTTGATAGTTTGGTGCATAAAGATGGAATCATTCTTGCACTGTTATTACTCCGCCAAGGAACACTGTGGAGTTATATGACGATCAGTGTACGTTTGTCCGTCTATTTGTCTGTGCACAGTATTACTCGAAAATGGACAAACGGATTTGGATGAAATTTCCAGGGAAGGTCAGAAATAACACAAGGACCACCTCATTAGATTTTGTCAGTGATGCGGCTTATAGTCTGGATCCACAGATTTGTTAAAAATTTCTGTACCATTGCGAGATAGCAGCACGGCGTCACTATAACATTGACTACAAGTGAACACTATGCCAGCTGCCTGCTGACGATCACATGACTGCAGTCCTACTACAAATCCACCGCTGCAGACTTATCCACTCTCTGAGTGCTTTTCTTGTTTATTCATGTGTTTTTCATTGTTGTGTTAACATTAAAGCAGACTTACGTAGAAGGTGGAATGTTGTTTTACGTTTGAAGCGTTCTGTCGTGGAGTTGTCGCCCTTGTTGATCTCTCTCTCCTCCAGGTAGTCGTTTCTGTCTTGATACCACTCCTTCACCATGGCGACCTTGGTGCCTTTCAAAACGCACACATACAAGCACAGGTTTGCTGTTTTGCACAAACCAATTCAAGCAACACGTTCAGTGCTCAGCTGGCACTCACAAACTGAAACACAACTTCAGAGGAAGCTGTCTGCCTTCTTCTCCACACGATGACAGAATAATAAAAGCCGAATTCATTTTGAAGAATTGTTCTAACACTCACAGTCCAGGTCTTTGTATGTGGTCAGTCGTGTGACGAGGCCATCGGGACTCAGACCTGGTGCAAACCTTTCCAGCTTTGCTTTCCTGTAGCGGATCACCTTCTTCCCTCCAGGCCAGCGGGTCTCCAGGTCTGAACAGCAACAGAGAGCAGGCAGTTTGTGGTGGTGAGACTATAGCTGAATATCACCACTGACCTCTGTAAGCATCTTTTCACTCTGATTTACGCACTTTCTTTGAATCACAAGCTCTATTGCAAGGCAGTGGGTGATAACCTGTCAATCTGCATGAAATTCAAGGGAGATTGCAAAAAATTAACAAATAAATACATTTTTAAAATCTAAATTTCTGTCAAATATAGTTTGTTGATCAGTCCAATCACAGTTAGCTCACTGATTCCCAACCAAGGCTACTTTCATAGGGCACCCAGAAAGATTTGCTTAACTAATTTGAAACAAAAAAACATGAAACTAGGTAGCATAAAAAAGCAAAGAAGTACAACCAGTTAGCTAAGCAATGAATAAATGGTTAAAATCGTAAGATAAGAGTAAGATATAGTCAGCTGTCAGTAAGTCACTGTTATTTATACAGCAGATGTTGAGCCAATGTGTTTTCCAGGAGAGAAATAGGATTAATGATTGTCCCTTTCAAGAAGAGACCTCTGGCAGAACCAGGTTCAGGTAAGGCAGCTGTCTGCCTCATTTGGTTGGGATTAGTATAAAGGGAATTAAGAAAATGGAATATATGACTTGATAAAACTAATAAGTAGCTATGTGAAAATAACTGATAAACAGGTAAATTATGTAGCTAAAAATTCGATAAAAAGTGTGCGGAAGGTCTTTCAGCTCACACTCAGCTTCACTGTTTGAACTTCTCATCTTCATGGGCTTTTATTTCTTGTATTTCGGAAAGCTAGGTCTTTGCCTATGCTGAATTTTATCTTGGCTTGAAAATTGTTAGCAAACCATGCATTTAGGTATTGAATGTTTTGTCAGCATTTTACCCATACCCATTCCTTCCCAGCCCCCCCCAAAAAAAAAATTAACAATAATATTACCCTGAAAAAAAAAACAGGCAAGGGTATCCATGCAATGTATAGAGTTGGTATCAGATAGATAATGTTCACCTTGTTCTGTGATATTGATGTAACTAACCCAGGATCTCGGCATCTCAAAAACTCTGGGCTGTTCCTCCTCCTTAAAAACATACAACGATCAGTTGACAATTAACTTCATTCACGGTAATATCATGTTTAACTGTGAATACAAGTGTTATCATTTTCACTATGGATGGCTTAAATCAGTGTTTTTAAATGACAAACAAGAGGCCAATTTTACAATACATATGAACTACCTCAGTGGTGCTTTTGCCCATCAGGCTCCTCTCTTGTGTCTTCTGCACGGCGAGAATCAGCTGCTTTTTGCTGGTTGCACTGTACAACACTGGTTCCCACATCTTTAAATCCTCCAGGTCAAACATCATCTCCTACGCACAAGAAAAACACAGAAGACAGGCATATAGTATTACCATCAGCGGTCATGTACTGTCTCTACTGATTAGATTCTGACGGTATATTATGTCTGGAGGTGTCGTGGACTCACAGCGCAGCCATTACTGCAGTCCTGCATGTTGACATAGTAGTTGAGGTTGTTCCACACACTCTCAATGCCCAGGAAGTTGTCACTGTTGGTGGGGTAGCTGTTCCCAGTCAGAGGGTCAATAAAGAAGTTCTGCTGGACTCTCTGACTCCCCGCCAGCACCAGCACCCAGCAGTGCACCCGCAGTCCTCGCAGAGGATCGGCAGGTCGCTGCTCGCTCTCCTGCTCAGGGAGGGAAAGACCTCAATGTCTCACTTTATGCTTTAATTCTCATGTAAGATGTGTGAGGTGATGATTTGTCAGACAACACACAGTTTCAACAGGGTTTCAGTTAGTGTACCAATGCATGCTAATACTGATTCATTATTTTAAATCAGGCTTCATATATGATCCAATCATACATGATTGGATATATGATTTGTTCCTGATAGTGAAACACAATTTTGCTGCATGAATCTAAGTATGGCAGACTAGACCAGACTAGAGCAGATAGTGACATTTGACAGGATATCTGTTATGTGTATGCCATCTTTCACACAGTCTAGTCCAGTTCACAGCATTTTGCAATTCAGTAAAGACAGAAATAGAATGCAATTAAATTCTAAAAATTTTAAATCCTGGTTACTATAAAAGTATTGCAACAGCCTGCCATTACAAGCAATACTATGCTCCATATTATTAGTTTTGGTACTCAACCCTTTAAACGACAATCAACCAGAAGCTGTACAATTAGGAAGAATTATAATGTTAACTTTTTGAGGGTCCTCAAACTAATTTGTCACAAAATGATTCCAGAAAAAACCTTAACCAAATCTAAACTTCAAATTTTGATATTTAACCAAAATCCCTTTATTCTACATGTATGATTCAAAACTTTGCCAAAGATAAAATGTTTGTTCCCACCAAATTGTGAAAAAAATAAAAAATAAAATCTGCACTCCTCAGCACAACTAGAAAACCAATAGTAACTTCTGAGGGCTTTCAGCTGAACTGTGTCCTTTGCTAGCTCAGAGCAGAAGAAGAGTGTGGAATCAAATTAAAAATGTAAATCACTATGTACAGTATGTAGAGTCATCTTTTTTCCAGTATTGGTAACAAGACAGCACTTGCTGTATTTCACTTGCAGTCAACAGTAAGTACAATTCCCACTGATTGTTTTATTGCTTCTGTCACATTCTACACCCTGCACTGGCACTGTCAAAAGATTTTGTTTTTTTTTGTTTTGTTTTTTTAAAATTAAAATAAATAAATAAAAATCCATATTCCATCATCTATTTTTCCACCATTTTTGGCAGGTATTGTATCGAAGTCATAACTTTGGTGCTGTCACAACACCAGCTTACAGTGCTGCCAAACAACCAGTGGGCTCAAAAGCTGTACATTACATAGCTACTGCTAAAAAATCCTTGAAACAAACCACATTGAAAATAGGGTTTTATATAATAAAAATCTTCTGAATTAAAACATAATACATTAAAATTCTGAGTATCGCCTTTATAAAACAGAAGGCAGTGTAAAAGACAGAAAGCAAAGGGTAGAGAAGGAGGTATGACATGCATCAGTGGCCCTGATGTGGAATCAAATCTAAGCAGCCATCAGCTACCTTTATTTATTTATCTTTATTACATTCATAAAGAGAGCCTATTCTGTGTCCTCTTTGTACAATAAAACTACAGCTGCTGCTGCGTTGCATTGGTTTCACACTTCAGATCACATTACCTCCTGTAGTTTCTGTTTCTGAAGCAACGCAGCTTCAGCCTCCTGCTTCTTTTTCTCTTGCTGGGTCAAAAAGCGACTCTCCAGTTCCCTCAGGGGCTTCACTGCGTACTTATTCTCAGGTTGCTGCCGCTCAGAGATCACACTCTGCACATGCAAATGAAAAGCAAGCAGGCACACAACCAAGCAGTCAGGTTCATATCATTCAGGGTCACTGAATGGTTTGGTGAGCATGAAAATGGTATGAATCATATGCTATTGCCTTCACAGTCACCAGGTCTCAACCCAGTGGAACAGCAATGGGAGATTTTGGACCAGCACTCTCCATCACCATCATTGAAACACCAAATGAAAGAATATCTGTTGGAGGATTGTTGTTCCAGAGTTCCAGAGACTTGGAGAATCCCATGCGGTCACTTACCTTTGCCTCAGTGTCCAGCAGGGGGCACTTCTGCAGGCTCTGATCCAGCAGACACATCTCTTTGACAGCGTAGCCACTGACACAGTAGGCGTCGTAATTGCTGCCCAGCAGCAGGCTGCACAGCAGGGTAGAGAATTCAAAACAGGTAGCCCTCTGTCTTTTTAGCACCGTGGTGGAGGAGAACATGTGCCGGGGCTGGGATGGGACACACACATCATTGTCAGGCATACACACTGAAGAGAAGCCACAGTTTTAGGACTATGGGGTTTCTACCTTCCCGAAAAGCTGAGGTGTCATTTTAAAGGAGGTTTTCGCTCATCAGTAGTCATAGTCAGCCTGTGAAAACTGTCTTTCATCATTGTTCTGAAGTCTAAAAAATACCAAGGGTGTGTTTCAAACCCATACACTACTGTTCAAAAGTTTGGGGTCACCCAGACAACTTCATGTTTTCCATGAAAACTCACACTTTTATTCATGTGCTAACATAATTGCACAAGGGTTTTCTCATCATCAATTAGCCTTTCAGCACCATTAGCTAACACAATGTAGCATTAGAACACAGGAGTGATGGTTGCTGCAAATGGGCCTCTGTACCTCCATGTAGATATTCCATTAAAAATCTGCTGTTTCTGGGCCCCCAGATACCCATGTATGCAGTGGCCTGGGTTTGATTTCAGCTCACGGCCCTTTATTGCATGTCTTCCCCCCATTCTTCTCCCTGCTTTCCTGTCTGCCTCTTGACTTTGCCTGTCAAATAAAGCCAATTAAAAGGCTAACAAAACAAAACAAAAAAAATCAGTCATTTCCAGTTAGAATAGTCATTTACCACATTAACAATGTCTAGACTGTATTTCTGAATAATTTAATGCCATATTCATTGAAAGAAACTGCTTTTCTTTCTAAAACAAGGACATTTGTAAGTGACCCCAAACTTTTGACTGGTAGTGTGTATGATAAAGCACATTACAAAAGGATGTATCAATATACAGTATGTCAGATGCCAGAAATACCAAGTTCTATACTACATCCATTTGCATCCTGTAGAAAACAAGAAATTCTGCACCTATCAGCAAAACTGAGACCATGTCTGACCAACAGTCACATGACAAAAATTCTGTGAATTTTCAGCTGAACTGCAGGCTGCGCTAACACTTGAAAAAAACATTGCAAATGTTGATTCCTGGTTTTCCCGTTTTTGTAAAATACGTAGGCTAAGCATTCAACTTTTGTATTTTCTTTTGTATGATTAATAGAACTATAATTAAACCAAACTGCAGAGGGAGGTTTTAGAATGTTTAACACACATTTTAGAGCATTTTACACAAGTTTTAAAATATTTTACACCACTTTTCCAGTGTTTTACCTGAGTTTTACAATGTTTGATTGGAGTTATAGAAGATTTTACAGCAGTTTTAGAACAATTTATTCCAGTCTTAAAACAGCTTTCACCAGTTATTATTAAAACTATTAATATTTTTAAACACGAGTTTTTATAATGTTCCAGACACGGTTTAACACGTTACACCAGTTTTAGAACATTTTTAGAACATTTTTCACCAGTTTTAGAACATTTTGCAACATTTTTTAATGATGTACACCAGATAACAACAACATTTTCTTACACACCCAATAATGGATTGTGAAAGGAGCAAACCATTCCACACACTTGTACTTGTACTCATTTTAACCAAGTTTTTCCTGCATAATGGCACCCCACAGGTAGTTTTAGCCAGTACAGCACCAAAATGACAAAATAGTAATTTAAGCTTTCTTTATTAAAGTTTTATAGACTTTCTTGTTAATCAAATGGTCAGAAATAAGAAAAAAATACATTTTTCTGTCAAATAAGATAACTCAGACTTGTGCCTTTGCTGTGCATGCATAGCTACTGTTACTGTCATGCATAGGTGCCTCCAAAATGCCCATTCTGAGTATAAAAACCCTAGATAAGTATACATACAGCATACAGTACAGTAAACAGTAGCATTTTCAGCTTTTCAGAACAACAGTTACACATAATCTCTGAGACTTCGACCTGTGAACATCAGACCGATCAGGCCAGTGGCAACAGCACACATATTTGGATGCCTTTCCAGGTAAGTCACATATGTTTCCTAAAATTTGAGTTTATTAATGAAAATTACAATTTACAAATCAGAAATTGTCAGTTCCATTACTTCTAACATGATCTATTACCACACCAGCATCCATCACTTACTCTGTCTGGATGTTAAAATGATACATATGGCGTCCAAACAGCTTCTAAGATATGTGAATGTGCTAGTGTTTACTTTCTTACCGGATCCACAGGCGGCTCCAAAAGCTCCAGGGTCAGGAAGTTGGCCACAAAGGAGGCACAGCCCTGCCAGGTCACAAGCTCATGGTGGACCATAGTCGTGGGGCGCAGTGTCGTCGACACAAATTTCTGAACGTCAGGAAACACACAGAAAATATTGGACCATGATGCATGCAGTGTTTAGTCTCCTTTATGTAATTGTACTAGTTAATTATGATGTTACCTTCATGCCACACTCATTGAGAGGGCAGAGCAGCAGCGGTTTGCGGTCAGGAAATAAGTGTGAGTACTGACGCTGGAAGTTGTCAGCGATGGCCAACAGCTGAATCTCGCTGCGAGAGTTTGTCCTGTAGGAATCAGGGCTGGTGGAGGACAGTGGGGGAAACACACTGAATTATCATAGTCACCACACCTTTTACCCATCCTCTCACGAAGACATCTACAATTTTTAACAGTCAATTTAACAGTGACTCAACAATTATCCAAAATGACTTCAAAATAGTCTACAAATGATTTAAGAATGATCTATAAATGACACAAAGTTCATTCAAAACGACTCCAAATTTGTCCAAAGCAAAACAAAAACCGTCTAAAATGACGGCACGACTCAAAAGTATGCAAAATGACTCAAATACCTACGATTATGACTAATATTTTTTTCCAGTGGCTGATACTACGATTCTATTTTATAATATCTTGAATTCTCCTCAATTTACCAAATCTATGTTGTCATTTTTATCTACCTTAAATTAAATTTGAACTAGGCAGAACATCTAAATGATCTCAAACTGAAATTCTGCTTCCTTAAATGTAATTACAAAAGTCTTGAATTTGTGAAATTGCAGATTTATGTAGATATGTCAAAGACTACAGCGAGTGGAAGGCATCCCTCTTTTGAACTGTATTATAGTACTGTGACTGGGTAGATCAATCTTTTTTAGCAGCCTGAGGCCGAAGTTTCAACCAAAAATCTAAGATGAGTGAAGCTCTTGATCCCCACAAACTCTTTGCTGATAAGCACCTCCTATTTAGCAGTATTTTCTAACACATTATCCATCACAGCAGCTGCTACTACTTCTGCTAACACTGTTCAAATGCTTTGCTTGACCTGTTTCCAATGGGAAGCCTCACATGAGTAGCACATCAGTTCAGACTAGACACAATGACGTTGTCTGCAGCTATTATTTTGACTGGTCAACACTGAATTACAGATATCTCTGTCGTTTTTACTGGTGCAAGTGGTATAGATATCTGGAATAAAAATTCTGACTTGTCACAGTGTAAAAAAACCAAAACACTGTTGAAGTCTCAGTTTAATGTGAGAAAGTCTGCTAATAAAGTTTATGCAAAGGCTTACCATAGTTTCCAGCAGTATAATACAATATAGTGCCTTCAGTCTGTTCTGTCTAAAAGGAGGATTGTTTCAGCCTTACATCCATTCAAGGACACAGAGTGATATTAGTTAACTTCAGAATAATTTAGATCATAATGCTCATATTACTTCCTAAAGTTTCTACCGCTTAACACCTCTTTGCTGCTGTATTTTCCTGTGTGTGCTTTGGATGTATGTATGAGGCTCACAGATGTTGCAGCTGTGTCAGCTCTGGGCTGGCCTCCTCCTCCTCCTTCCTCTGCTGGATCTCCTCATGTCTGACTCTCTCCTCACTGTCTGATTCCAGTGTAGTCTCCATCCTTTACACAACAAATAACTGTAAGTACATGCACGTTTACACACAAAAAACAGTCAGAAACACAGATGTTGTCAGTCAAGTTTGTAAAGCTGTTCCAGGTGGTTCCTCTCTTGTACAGACACAACGTAAATGCTATAAAAATATTTCTATCATTCATCATCACTGCTCACAAGAACGGTTATAGAGGAATTTAGTTCACACAGGGGAACAGAAAAATGCTTACTGAGACCAGACTATAAGCAGAAGGAAAAAAGAAAAAAAATGGAATAAGAGAATAACAATTCAGATGTAAATATATTAAAGAAGGTTTTTTTTTTTTTTAATGTATTCTGCTGTGAAGCTGCTAAATTATTTCAGGGATCAGTGATTGGTAAAATTTGGTAATCATGGAAATTGTGCTAACATATGGCTGTAGCGAAATTGGTAATTCATTCTATAATTGTGATATAATTTCATGCCCTACGTAGTATACTTGGAAGGCTGCCTGGCTACACAATTACATCCTGAGTAAGGAAAGATGATTCATTTAAATTCTTTTTAATTTTTAAAAACTTTGGAGTAATTTTGGACCATTTTTCAGTCATTCACAGCAGGCTTGTTTTTTTTTTTTTATCATGCTCAACAAATTTTGAGTGTCTTTGAACAGGTTTTTGTCTTTGGGGTAAATTTTGTGTCATTGTAGATAAACTAGGAGTCAATCTGGACAGCATTTTTAAAAATATTTTCAGGGTAAATATCGAGTCATTTAGAACGCTTTTGAGTCATTTTTGACAAATATTGGATATTTTAGATAAGTTACAAGTCCTATTGGACAAGTTTATGAGATTTTATCATTCCAGATACATTTTGAATGTTTCAGTTAATTCAAGCAGATATTTGTCATTTTTGGGCCAATTTTGTGTCATTACAGGCAGATTTTGATGAAAAGTGGACATATTATTCCATTCTCTGGATAAATATTGAACCATTTAGAAAATATTTTGAGATTTTTTGACAAATATTAGTCATTGTAGGCATGTTTTGAGTCCAGTTGAACAGGTTTTGGTCATTTTGGAACTGTTTTGAGTCATTCTGGACAAAATGTGCTTCTTATATTTTAATTTTGGACATTTTTTTAGTCATTTGGACAAGTTTCGAGGTATTATTGGTCAGTTTTAACATATTTGAGACAGAAGTCGTCAAAATGAGACAACCTGTGACCGTCCTCCTGCCGGTCCACAGGTGAACCACCATCAATGATCTGCTGATCTTTGACAAACGGAAACAAACCTGAGGATGAGTAGCTACTTCGGTTACTGTAACGTGCTAACGTTACATTTAGCTAACGGTTCAGTCACTGTTCCAGCTTTAACATTCATTTGAACAAGTCGAAGTTCACTCACTCAGAAATTCATAGATTTGTTCAGAGAATCTGCTGGTTTCAAACGTTAACGTGCGTTTATTCTTGCTCAACTGTTTCACCTTAGAAAGCTACACTTGCACCGTGTCCATGGTAACATACAGTCTGGGTAACGGCAAGACGTGATGACGTAACGACGTTGCTTTCACGTACCCTCCGAGAAACTGGAATTTTAGACGGAACGCCGCTTTTAAAACTCATACAAACGACCCAATGTGGCATTCACGGACTACACATAATAAAGGCTGTTATTTAAAATGATAGCTGAGTTACTTCACTAGCGTAGCGCAGCTGTTAATGTTTCATTTCCAAACAACCAAACATATAATTTCAGTTCAACAATGTTTTAATAATACAATGAGCAGTTTCCAGTCCAGCCTGGTGCAACACAAGAGTACTTTATGAATGTAAAAACTTAAAGCGCATTCCAAAAATACCCAATAATGAGCAGCCTCATTTAAATTATTAAAAATTAATAACTGGATTTGATTGGATACAGTATGGGGCGTGATGCTACAAAACAACTGAGCTTGTAATTATGCTGAAGGGTTGTTTGCATCTGTAATATTTGTGAACACAATAGCAAACTCACAGAAAGCCAGAGATCATTTGTATATAATATCTTGTAATTATTAAAAAATATCTTCTAAATTCACTTCCATTTGTATTCCAACTATGTGCAGCACATGGTCACTGATGGGCATTTAAAATCACTATGAGAATTTATTAATATTGTATAATAGATTAATAACAAAATGATCAATGTCTCATAATGTTGCATATGACTTACACAGGATGAGTGTCTGTTTCTTATTTTACATACCAAAAATTGGATTTAAAATTATTGTTTAATGCTCTATATTTCAAAAACAAACAAAAGCAGAATAACATATGAAATAAAATTTGAACGACCCTTCTCAACATGGGACTGCATCATTTTTAATCCAGCACTGGGGCTGTATATCTAATCAAACACTACGACCACTACAAATTCTTCTTCTCTTCTGTCTTATCTTGTATTATCCTGTCTAATCTTAAATATCTTAAAGAAAGTTGCTTCAAACTGATTTTGCTAGCTAGATAACAAAGTTATTTGCTGCAAAACTATTTTACTGACCAGAAACCAAAAGATAATAAGTGTACTGCTGTGTAATGACAAAAAAAGAAGCAAATCTTCACATTTCAGAGACTGGAACCAAATATTTGTCTTTTTACTTGGAAAAAAGACTAAAAGGATTCATTAATTTCCAAAAGTTGCAACTATCTGCTTAACAGAATAATAGTTTTACCTCATTAACTAAACCTGAAGTCTGCAACAGACAAATGCAGCTCTCAGCATTATTAGCAAGTTATTATGAGATGCATTTGTTTTGTAACCAATAAAAATATCTTTTAAATGCCCTTATTTTTAAACAGAGTAAAACATGTGAACACTGAAGACTATTTAGTGGCTTTAAAAGCTCAATGTACATTTAATTTAACCAGCATAGAAATTATTTATCATTTTTGCAACAAGAAAAAAAATGTTTTTTTAAATCAGTTTCTCCGTTTCAAAAATTTTCTTCTACTTCAATTCTTAAGAATCAACGATCCAATAATACAGAGCAGTTATACTTCTACAAATACTAAGTACTAAGTGTTCTGTGAGAAGATATGAAGCATTGCATGGAAGGTTATAAAATCAGGCACAAACAGCTGCTGAAGGAAAGAGTTAAAGCTCTCCTTCAGGGCTCCTCTTCTTCTTCGTTTCCTTCTTGACCTTGTGGAAGACTTTTCCATCTGACCCCTTGCTCCAGCTCAGTCTGATGTGTTTGTTCCCTCCTTGGTCCAGTTTCTGTTTGAGCTGAGACATGAAATAATATTTTCCTGATTATTGCTGACACGAGGTCACATAGCACCTGTTCTTCATAGTCACTTACATCATAAAAAACTATTGCTTTTTATGTTTTGACATACATTGCAAAAAGAATTCAGTACACTAAAGTTTGAGGGAAATAAAAACCTGAGAAGGTTATGAAAGGCTGTAGTTGCAGGATACATGTGAACAGATTCAGACAAAATGCTTTTATAGTGTTGTAATAATGAATATGGCTTCTGATTTTCATGCGGAAAACTTTTTTCAGCTTTTATTTTTTTCTCTATTGTGAATTTCCCTCCTGGTGATTAATAAAATGTCATTTCATTTCAATGTATTTTTAAGAGTCATTAATTTTTTTCTGGTAAAATAAATAATGTATGATATGATACATGATTACCTGCTGCAGGATTCCTTCTCTCACTACAGAGGCATCCATGTCCAGATTAGAGTTGGGTTCCATCACTTCCAGTTTTACGTTCATCACATGTCTTTGGGCAGCTGTGGGGGAAAAAGAAAACCTTCTGATTATATAATAAACACAATCCTCTGAATTTCATGTGTTTAAAGCAACAACCTCCATCGCTGAAGTGCAAATAACTGTAGTTCCTCTAATGTCCACTTGAGGCTACAAAAGTGAGTCACTCCTTATAGACTCACATATTAAAATGTCCCACTTTATAGCAGAGATAAACGTGTTTACAATCTGGTAGCAGATCAGTTTTGGTGTATGTAGATAATTTGTCTCTTCATAATAACAGTACAGGAATGTGACTTTTTTAAAAAAAAAAAAAATTAATCGGTTCAGATGGTATTAAGGCCTGACCCGATAAGCTTCAGGCTTTTTTCAGGGTAATTTTACCAAATTTTCATTTGCATTCTTACCTTGGTCATTGAAAGGTCAAGCCATACATGCTGTGTCTTGTTTTCTAAGAACAATCTTAGCTATCCAGATCTTCAGTCATTTTAAATGATATTTGCAGATTTTTATTGTTTTATTTAATTCACTGAGTTGTTAACATACAGTAGTCTTATGAAGAATAATTACAACTGTCTCAACTATGAACAATTCCTCTTTCGAGTTTTCTCTCGCAGATGGACACAATTTAATTTGTTTCTTAGTCTAGTTATTTTTGTGTGTGTGATTGGAAAACAACTGGTTTTGCTTCTGACTTCTCCTAATGTTTTTTACAGTCATGTAACCTACAGCACCACTTCATGAAGACACAGAAAATGTGGTTGTCATAGCCTCCACCTGTTGCATATTCTCATCATTCAGTCAACACAAACCCATCATTTACAGCTGAGCACCACGGCATGCTGAAATGTTGCAAAAAAACAACATGAAATAGACAAGAATAAAACTACATTTTGTCCATCTATGAAAGAAAAAAGGAGAAGTCCTCAGGACTCAGTTTCAGTTGGACAAATGTAATTATTTTTTCATGCCAGCTGATCTCAGTCGTGTTTTATGCTGTCTGGAGATGAAGACACCAAAGAAACAGCTGATCGGTCAGGTGAGTTAGATGTTTGCTACAACAGAAGTTATTCAGAAAAGCTGTTTCTGTCTCCAGCGAAGCTCATTAAACCCCCCCCCGCCCCCCCCCCCCCAAAAAAGAAAAAGAGTCAAAAACACCAGAAGTAGGTGTAAAACCTTTTTAGGGAAACTCAGCAAGTTTTCACAAATTTTGCTGAATCCATTAACTTTTCTAATGCAATACCTGACAATATACATAATCATACATTACTGAAACAAAGCTAGTGCTTTTGTTACATTCTCATTTATGAGATGAGATGCTGAAGCAGGGCTGCACAGTGGTTTGGTGGTTAACCTCACAGCTAGAACATCCCTGGTTTGTGTCCCTGCCTGGGTCTGGGATTTTTCATGTTCTCCCTGTGCATGTGTGGGTTTTCTCCAGGTACTCCAGCTTCCTCCCACAGTTCAGAAACATGCAGCAGAGGTTAATTGGTGATTCTGAATTGTCCATAGGTGTGAATGTGAGTGTGAATGATTGTCTCTATATGTAGCCCTGTGATGGACTGATGACCTGTCCAGGGTGTCCCCTGCCTTTACCATAAGTCAGCTGAGATAGACTCCAGCCCCCCCACAACCCTGATGAGGGTTAAACAGTGTATAGATAATGGATGGATGCTAAAGTAATTCTGAATCCAAATGTAATATGACACATGGATGACCACTTACATTGACTGTAGCAAATAAATGGGATGTTCCAATCGCACGAAAAGGTGAACCACTTTCCAGAGTGTTGAAAGCTGGCAAACACACAGCTCTTTTCAGCTTCATCCAGTGTTGTGTTTTCCCAGTAGTGAAATGAGTAGATCTGTCCATCTGACCAAGACAAGTGTCTGAAAAGACCAATCCAGGCAATTTGTCCTGAAGGAATCAGCTCCACCACCTTCTGGTTCTCTGTCATGTTTCTCACACTGGCCAGGTCTGTGTGATGAGCTCTGCAGTAGCTCTGGGCCTCAGTCCATGTCATGGGGATGTTTATGTAGACAAATGTCACATTCTGCCCTGAAAACAGACCACAGTTAAGTGCTGTGTCTGATACAATTGCTATGACATGAACAATGTGCGGTATTTTGTGCAACTGAGGCAGTGTTAGTGTGACGATACAGCCATTCAGATCTACAGTAAACAGACACTTCATGAGAAAAAACAACTTGCTCAGCTTTGTTACTGCTGCATATTTTTTTGTGTCACATAAAGGAAAATTCATGGGTCTGGATGTTGAAAACATACGTGCAGTTGTAATCAACAAACCACAGTTGGTATGTGTTGCAGACGGTCACATTCCTATCATGTCGAATACAAAAAAAACCCAACAAAAAAAACAAAAACCAGACAGGACCAGAGTCCTGTCTGGTTTTTGTTTTTTGTCTGAAGGGGAAAATCCAGAAAATGCCCAGATTTGATTTTCTAGATGTGTTGCAGAGGTCATATGAGAAAACAGCTGCAGCTTCTCATCACAGAGTAAAGCCTAGAAAAAAAAGAGTGTGATGAGATATTTATTCTCAGTCTGTAATAAAAATTCTCACCTCTGACATCCGAGCAAACCGATGGAATGGTACTTTCACAAGGATAATCATTCCATTTTTCACTGTACCACATCGCTGTACAATATTCATTTTGTGCAAAGTTATTTGGTTCCCCATTATACCAGTTCCTGAACTCAGCCTCTCCATCACTGTAGAACATCTCATCTGCCAGTGACCAGGTCCACTTCTCTACATGCAGTCCTATCCAGGACTAAAGAAAGGAACAGCATGACAATAGTATAACAATTAGCCTCAAAAACAACCTGCTGACTGTTGAAGATGATATTTATGCAAAAATCTATCTAGTCACTTCAGTTCACATTTAGATGTAATTTTACATGGATTAAAGTGATATGATCAATATTCTATGATGTTAAAGTCAAAACATGTTTTGGGGAATTTTTGGAATCTCAAACTGAAACTCTCTTACTTCTTTTCAAGAATTTCTAACAGGATTAAAGTTTGATCTTTCTTATCTTTTCTCTGCTCCTGGGATGACTTTGCTGGGTAAGTCAATCTGGCACAAAACATTTGAAATCTGCATCACTTGTAGATGATTTTCCTTACAGTGAAATCCTTTTCCCCTCCATATCATTTGGAGATCTTTTAAAATTTAATATTTTTTGTTCATAAAAACATGTTTTCACTTGAACATTATGAGTTACTGAGTGTAATTTCACTGACAAAGATTCCAATTACATCCATTGAAAATGAAATCTCAAACACAATAAAGTTTCCAAAAGGAGAAAGGTTCTGAATATTTTCTAAAGTTACTTTATTTTGTTACAGTCAAAACGTGTATTTTTTTTAATGCACATGTAGATTTTACACATGTAGCCTGAATGTGACCCCTGAACTAAAATGAGTTTGACACCCCTGTTGTACATCATTTTAACAGACTACAAACTGAGAACAGTTGATGCAGTAGAAAACTACAGTATCAGCAACCACCAACTGTTCAACTGCCCCTGATCACTGACAAAGGTGTGAATTGTTTTGGACATGGCAGCTTAGTAAAAATGTTTAAAAAACATATTCATCCCCAACACCTCAAACACAATGTTTTACTGTCTTTTGTCACTTGTTGATGTAATTTCCAGCCTGGAGAAATGTATGTAACGTCAAATTAAAATTCACTATTAATCAAAATTTGGAATGGTTTTATTATGAAAATGAACACAGTGAACTGATAGAGCTGTTTACCGGGTGGCTGTATGAGCTTAAAATGTTGTTCAGGATGTTCACATCTTCCATCCTCTCTATAGTCACCAGGTCTTTGTATTTTTCTCTGCAGTAACTCTGAGCTTCAGTCCAGTTTTTCCGTTCAGAAACATAATGGTACTGATGTTCACCAAGAGAGGAGACAGTAAACAGCCCTGCTGCAACAGATAGAAATAAACATTATACTTGAGGTATAAATGACTTTCAGCAGAAATGCACGTCTAATATTAACATTAATATCATGAATATAAAATAACTTACTAAGAAACTTCTATCATATATTGAGTAGCAATTACAGTAAAAATATTGTACAACAAAAATAATTGTACTTAAAGCTCCCACAGTGGAGATCACCACAGTATACTAAATTCAAATCTGAAAAAACATAAAAGATAAAGAAGGAATATATAAAACTCTTGCCTGATGCAGTTGCGATGCACAGAAGAACTTTTTCCATCCTTCCCTGTTTTTCTCTGTTACACTGTGACTGCAGACGTTCAGCTGCTGATATGACTGACTTTCTCTCACTTTTATCATCTCCATGCAAAACTCATATGCAAACTATTTGCCTATTTGTCAGATGAATGCAAGTCAAATCAAGTAAGTTTTATCGATATAGCACCATAACAGAAATACTAAAAAAAAGCCTTTCATTGGAAAAACAAAGACACAATAAGATGAGGGTGTTTGAGGTAAACTTCAGTTCCACCATTCACAACCAGGAGGTGTGAAAAACACAAATATCATGTTTAGTATCATTCTGTTTTCTTCACTTTCAACATTTCACTTCTACAATCCACAATATAAACAAGAATGTATGTAAATAGTCTGTTTCGCTGATAGTTTGAATAATACACATTAGATTGTAAAAGAACAAAGGTGGGGAAAATCTTTCACGGACAAAATTCTTTACAACATTTAAAGGTCATCCTTTAAATCCTTCTTTATTTCCATCTCACTGTTGTGGAAGACTTTCCTATGCAATTGCTTCCTCCAGCTCAGTTTTACATCTTCATTCCCTCCCTGGTCCTTCACAACTTCTGTTTAAGCAAAAACCCACACAAAAAACATTTTCCTGATTATCCCCCACAGTCACAGTTCTTTCACTACAGTTCTTTTTCAGCTATATCCTGTAGTTTTCCTCATCTGGATGCTCTGTTTTAGGAGGACGATAGTTTACACTGCACATAGCCCTGTTTTTTTAAATTCAATTAATTGATGTGAATAGATTAACTGTTATTTTTTGACATAAGCTTTAATAAATTAGTCAGTACACTACAGTTTGAGATAGAGACAGTTGGGAATACTCAAAAAAGAAAGAAAGGGCAAAAGGTTCAAATAAAAAGGAATACACTTAAATTTAAAAGATCTAAATGTGAAACACAGTCTGGAAAACCAGCATTTCTTTAGACATTTGCAATCACAGGATTATTTTATTAGAGAGGTGATGAGAGACCCCAGTAACACAATGAGCAGTTTAGTGTACTGGCCAAAAAAATAATACTGGTGATTACAGTATTATCACCAGGGTATAACATATATAGAATTTTTCACAAGAGAGCTTTTTGTCCTATGTGAGACCATTATTTTTTACTTTGTTTAATTTTTGTGACTTATTTGCATTTTAGTTGCCGTTTAATTAAACAAAAGACTTAATTATAAGAAAAACAACACAGTTTGTTATTTAGATAGATATTTTATTGACAGTTATTGTGGAAATCATCTTCAACAGGACAGACCAAAGTCTTCAACCTTTGACCAAGCCTTACAGGAAAGCAGAGCTCATCGCTTTGCATAAACATTAAATGGGAACAATTTGCATGAAATGTGATACTGATCAGTGTAAATATGGAATAACTGAAAAGGAAAACATGTTTTAGTACATGGTTATCAGTGAAACATGATTTACATGTTTCAGCACATCGTCCATCACAGCAGGATCATTCAGGTCTACAGAGGAGTCGTCCTCTGCAGTCAGTCTGACCTTCACTACATGCTGCTTTGAAACCTGCACAACTTTGAGAAACAATCAGGTGTTATTAGTTAGAAGTTCCCTTGTGCCATATTAAAGCCAAAAGAAAAACCTTTTAAAATAATGAATAACAAAAATGAAAAACTTTATTCCATCATATGCATTTTCATCATCTGCACTTGACTACATATTATCTTTAACCAAAACAGTTAATAGACATTACAGACATTATGAATGTTACAGTTTGTTTCCTGTAAGAAAACTGCTACATTGCATTCTTATCAGCCTCAGTTGATCTCTGTGCTTTGTGGTAATTAACAGAAGCTAGCATGCTAACATAGTAAATTGTATCATGGTCCATGGGTCGACCTCCTTTTCTGCCGTCTGCTCCTCTGCTGCATGTCTGTGTGGCTCTCTGCTGCTGCTGATCAGTCTGGATGGAGAGCAGCTGTGGGAGCTGCACACCTGCAGCTCATTTCTCATCACCACCTCAGCTACATAATCCAGCCCTGCTCTCCACTGAGTGTGGGATTCTACTGCCTGTAAGACAGCCTGATCAGTTTCACTAAGAAGACGGTGCGTGCCACATCCTTCTATCCATCCCTGAGCTCCAGCATGGGCCCCCCGACTGCCTTTCCCCCCTCCCTCCCTTGTTGTGAGTTCTGGCCGTAAAATAGTTGTTATATTGTTATTATTTTGTAAAATAAACCTATTGAATACAGTCTGCCTGCCACCTGCTCTATGTGTCTCTGACTTTGGGTTCAAATTCCCCCTGTACCGTAAAAATCGTGAATGTAGTACACAAGCTAAATTCCACCAAGCATGTTAGATAAGTGGAAGAAAATAATGGAGATGGATGACTTTGAAGGTAGACTGACTGAACAGGTACAAACATGAATGACCCTTTTATGAGAGACCACAGGAACAGTCAGATGGTCTCAGACTCATGGCCAATGACAGTAACCACACATTATATAACCACAAACACAATTCTTCCTCAGTCTTGAGGAACCCTGCAGCATGACGAGATGCTCTGACAGCCAGGAAGGGGACTCTCCATCCATCTATCCATACAGGAAAGAGAGTTGACACCTCCAAGCCTGAGGCCGTAGATCTCTCCTGGAAATCAGTAGGTTACTCTCTGTGTTGGACACTCCCCACCATATCTCTAATAGTGCATGTTCAGAGGTGTGTTTAGATGCAAGTGATCATGCTGCTTCCCAGGACTGGACACTTAATAGGCATACAACATGGCTGTGTCAAACATTTGCTGCACCTGATTGAACAGATACTGCCCTTGGGGACTGCATTGCACCTGAATTTCAAACAGGACCAACATGGTGGCTTGTTTCAAATCTTTCTTCATGAATATGACCAAAACAACTAAAAGAGTTCATCCAAATGTGTTTCTGAAGCCTTTTCAAGTGAGAAATATGTCGTGCTGTTGTTGAATCTGTCTTTCCATTTAGATTGATAACAGGTAGCTGAAAAGTTTTTCAGAAGTTTCCAGAGGCCATAGACACCTTGAACATTTGTCATTTCCATAAAGTAGCCTCAAATTTATATGAATGGCGAACAGGCAATGTGATGTCCCATCTCTCAAAATGCATTGCAATGTGACCAGAATGCATTGTATGACTGCTTAGACAGTGAATGGGAAGTATTAAATTACAGATCCTGTGGACACATGACATGGAAGAAACTCATTTTGGCTGCATATTTACCTTCTGGTTCACCTTCTTCTTTGCCATGACGGTCTGTATAACACCTGTATTACTGCTGATGCTGTCTGTCCATCTCATGCTCTATTTTCTCATCATTCATTAACAAGACCCTGAGATAATTAAACTTCATTGACTGGAACAGCACTCCACCCTGAAACTCATCGGGAGCAATCTACTGATTTCCAGAATAGAACAATGTCCACAGACTAGGACATGCTGACTCTTATATACTCCATTAACATGAGAGTCGGTCAGGAGAGAAAAATCTAAACTTTAAATATGCTTTCATACAACATGCAGCTGTTGCTACTGCCTTCACTGTCCTCAGTGAACCTGGCATGCTACCTAACTTCACCATTATTGATGCAACATCAGCTCTAAAGTCTGATCAAACTGTGTGGATAGTGGTGAACAGCAGCTTCAACTACAGGCTGGTAGGGACACACTACCATTCAAAAGTTTGGGGTCGCCCAGAAAATTTCATGTTTTCCATGAAAACTCACACTTTTATTCATGTGCTAACATAACTGCACAAGGGTTATTTAATCATCACTTAGCCTTTCAACACCATTAACTAACACAATGTAGCATTAGAACACAGGAGTGATGGTTGCTGGAAATGTTCCTCTGTACCCCTATGTAGATATTCCATTAAAATCAGCTGTGTCCAGCTACAATAGTCATTTACCACATTAACAATGGCCAGACTGTATTTCTGATTCATTTAAAGTTATTTTCATTGAAAAAGACTGATTTTCTTTCAAAAAATATTTCTAATTTCTAAATGACCCCAAACTTTTGAACGATAGTGTAGATGCGCAATTCATTGCCTCTACAGTATTTGCTAACAAAGTAAAGCTTCATGCCAAAACTAAGGGCTAACTATATCATCGCTTACTACTGTAGAAAATGAATGCTCTCCTCAGGCCACAGCTCCAGTCCTCCCAGTTTCTAGAGGTTCCCAAGTTTGCTGTCACACAAACGTCCTCTTTGGTTCTTTAGTTGCCTCACTCCAGTACCTAAATAAAGAGTTGTGTCCATTTGTCCACTTCCAGGGATCTTTGAAATGACAAATCCAGGCAATTTGTCCTGAAGGAATCAGCTCCACCACCTTCTGGTTCTCTGTCATGTTTCTCACACTGGCCAGGTCTGTGTGATGAGCTCTGCAGTAGCTCTGGGCCTCAGTCCATGTCATGGGGATGTTTATGTAGACAAATGTCACATTCTGCCCTGAAAACAGACCACAGTTAAGTACTGTGTGTAACAATTGCTGTGACATGAACAATGTGCGGTACTTTCTGTAACTGAGGCAGTGTTAGTGCGACGATACAGCCATTCAGATCTACAGTAAACAGACACTTTATGAGAAAAAACAACTTGTAAATGTAACTAACACACACAATGCCAAAGTTGTTAGACAAATTCTAGGTATGTTAAGAGATTGTGTCTAACAATTGCTATGACATGAACAATGTGCAGTACTTTGTGCAACTGAGGCAGTGTTCGTGCAATGATCCATTCAGATCTACAATGAACAGTTTAAGTTGAACCAAAATTATCCAAACTCTGTGTAAACTCAGTTCAAACTCAGTTCTAAATAAATTCTTACTTAAAACTATTTTTCTCAGAATGCTAACTTTAAACCAAGTTTCAAGTTCAGTTTTCATTCAAAGTCATTTTAAAATAAATTTGAACAATAAAGTCAGTATTCTGACTTCCTGAATCCTGAATTTCTCAGTGAGAATTCCGTGATATTCCTACATTAATTCAAATCCTCATCTCTGACATCACAGCAGACAGCTTTAAAGAGTTCTTCACAGTGTCTATCATTCCACAGTCCATTATCTTATATATGTTTACACAGTGTTCTCTACCCTTTATGTTGTTTGGTTCTCGAGGTGACCAGTTTCTGAAGTCAGACTTGTCATGTTTGTCATCTCTCTTCGACATCAACCACCTCGAGTGGCTGTTCATGTCGATGTACAACCTGATCCAGGCTCGCTGTAAGCAACAGTTTGCGTTTCATTCAACTCAGATGTGAAATGAAGAGAATGACCTTGCTCAAATTTCAAAGCTGCTCCAAGTGATATAATAACACACATTTACACTCTACCAATCTCATCTTCTATCACTTTATTACAGCATTGTTCATCTGAGTGTCAATTTGCAAAACTACTGTACGACAAATTTTTACTTCAGTTATTACAAATGAAATAATCACATTTTTCAAAAATTTCCTGCTTGACTATCTCTGATTTGCCTGAAGTTCTTACAGCATAAAATGTCGATATTTCAGAATGTCATGCCCTCCACCTCTGCTTAGTTGGCAATTCTCGCTCTCCCTCCTTTTACCCTTCCCAGGTTGAGGACATGAGTGAGGTGTGTGTGTGTGTGTGTGTGTGTGTGTGTGTGTGTGTGTGTGTGTGTGTGTGTGTGTGTGTGTGTGTGTGTGTGTGTGTGTGTGTGTGTGTGTGTGTGTGTGTGTTCTGCTGCTATTGGATAATCAGCTGAGTGACTCAAAAATGGCACAAAAAACTCAAAATTTGTCCCAAGTGATCCAACAATGATCAAAAATGACTTCAAATTAGCCCACAAATTATTTAAAAATTATCCATAAATGACACAAAGTTTATTCAAAACAACTCTAAATTCGTCCAAAGCAAAACAAAAACTGTCTAAAATGACGACATGACTCAGTGTGCCGAATTACTCCTACGATTAATACCTACCGACCTACCTACCTATTGATATCTACGATTATCACAAATATTATTTCCAGTGTCAGATGTCTACGATTCTATTTTATATCTTTAACCCCCCTCAATTCACCATATCTACGTTATCACTTTTATCTGCCTTAAATTAAGTTTGAACTGGATAGAACAACGTCTAAATGATCTCAAACTGAAACTCTGCTTCCGTAAAATCTAATTAAAATATCTTGAATTTGTAACCTTGCAGATTTATGTAGATACGTCAAAGACTACAGCAAGTGGAAGGCATCCCTCTTTTGAACATTATTGTAGTACTGGAACTGGATACATCAATCTTTTTTATTGCCATGTCAGAGCAGCCAGAGGCCAAAATTTTAACCACAAATCTATGATGAATGAAGCTCTTGATCCCCACAAACTCTTTGCTGATGAGCACCTCCTATTTTGCAGTATTGTCTAACACATTATCCATCACAGCAGCTGCTACTTCTGATAACACTGTTCAAATGCTTTGCTTGACCTGTTTCCAATGGGGAAAAAAAACACTGTTGAAGTCTCAGTTTAATGTGAGAAAGTCTGCTAATAAAGTTTATACAAAGGCTTACCATAGTTTCCAGCAGTTTAATACAGGATAATGCCTTCAGTCTGTTCTGTCTAAAAGGAGGATTGTTTCAGCCTTACATTCATTCAAGGACACAGAGTGATATTAGTTAACTTACAATAATTTAGATCATAATGCTCATATTACTTCCTAAAGTTTCTACCGCTTAACACCTCTTTGCTGCTGTATTTTCCTGTGTGCCTGTCCTTCTTCCCCCTTCTCCCTCTTTTTCCTTCTTTCTGCCTTGGTTCCTGATCTGTTTCTGTTTTGACCTGTCTGTCTCTTTGGCTCCCTCTGTCTGTCATCTCTCCCTCCTGTCTCTCTCTCCTTGTTCTCTCGCCCTCCTGCCTGCATTCTGCTACCTGCTGATTACTGCAATGAGTGTCAGCTGCAGTAATCAGCTCACTCAGGACACTTGTTCCCAACCACCTCATGCAATATAAAGCTCAGTTCATCCAGTCACTCCTCGTTGGACCATAGATTCTGTTTTCCCCACTGAGCCTGCTACCTCCTGACTACTTCAGCCCCATGGACTCTGCTCTTCTCCCCAGATTTCTGCCACTTCTTGCTTTTGTTTCCTGTCTGCCTCACTCATTTGTTTATTGTGAACTTTTTGTAGAGAGTTGGTTGTAAACCCCCCCCCCCCCCCATTCAGTTTCCCCTTTTGTGTTGTAATATTCATATTATTCAATAAAGGCCCTTCCTTATTTTCCTCCTGTCTCCCTATTTCTGTGTCTGTACCTGGGTTTTCTGACCCCCTCCCGTAAAAAATATTCGTTATTTTTGGATAAGTTCAGTGCTAAAGTACAAGTGGATATATTCTTCCATTTTCTGGATAAATACTGAGCCATTTAAAAAATATTTCTGAGACGTTTTGACAACGTTGACACCTGTTAATGTTTCACTTCCAAACAACCAAACATATAATTTCAGTTCAACAATGTTTTAATAATACAATGAGCAGTTTCCAGTCCAGCCTGGTGCAACACAAGAGTACTTTATGAATGTAAAAACTTAAAGCGCATTCCAAAAATACCCAATAAAGAGCAGCCTCATTTTAATTATTAACAATTACTAACTGGATTTGATTGGATACAGTATGGGGTGTGATGCTACAAGACAACTGAGCTTGTAATTATGCTGAAGGGTTGTTTGCATCTGTAATATTTGTTAACACAACAGCAAAACTCACAGAAAGCTGGAGATTATTTGTATATATCTTGTAATTAATCAAAAATATCTTAATCCACTTCCATTTGTATTCCAACTATGTGCAGCATGTGGTCATTGAGGGCATTTAAAATCACTATGAGCATTTATTAATATTGTATAATAGATTAATAACAAAATGATCAGTGTCTCATAATGTTGCATATGACTTACACAGGATGAGTGTCTGGTTCTTATTTTACATACCAAAAATTGGCTATAAAATTACTCTTTAATGCTCTAAATTTCATAAACACACAATAGCAGAATAACATATGAAATTAAAGCTGCAAGCAGCGTTGGACGGGTCCTCGCATCCGTGCGGCCCGGCTGGCCCACGCATGTCCACCAGGAGGCGCTGCAACTGAGACAGTAAAGTTTCAGGCAGATTGGACCATGTACAGGCAACTTACACAGCACTTCCTGTTTCATGGTGAGAAATCCAAAATGGCTGCCAGGTGGCGCATAGATGTGATTTGGGCCGGACTCTGATCATACCTGTAAAATTTCAGACAAATTGGAGCATGTACAGGCTGGTTATACAGCACTTCCTGTTTCATGGCGAGAAATCCAAAATGGCCGCCAAGTGGTGCAAAGATGTGATTAGGGCCGGACTCTGATCATACATGTAAAATTTCAGGCAGATTGGAGCATGTACAGGCTGGCTACACAGCACTTCCTGTTTCATGGCGAGACATTCAAAATGGCCGCCAGGTGGTGCTATGACTGTGAGTGTACATCGACCTATGGACGTGATTAGGGCTGGACTCTGATCACACATGTAAAGTTTGAAGCAGATTGGAGCATGTCCAGGCTAGTTAGACAGCACTTCCTGTTTCATGGCGAGACATCCAAAATGGCCGCATTCTGCTGGTCACCATGGCCACACCGTCAGACTGTTGCAGAGTATTTTGATAACCTTTGATCAACCATGACTGGTGTCCATCCTGACCAAATTTGAGCTCTCTCGTGGTTACGGTGTTTGAGTTAATAGCTTTTTAAAATGTCCAAAAATGACAAAATGTCCAAAATATGAATCATATTTCAAAATGGCCGCATTCCGTGGCTCGCCATTTCCACGCCTTCAGACTTTTGCGGAGCGTTTTGATAACTTTTGATCACCCGTGATTGGAGTACATCCTGGCCAAATTTCAGCTCTCTTGGAGTTACGCTGTTTGAGTTTATAGATTTTAAAAAATGTCCAAAAATGACACAAAATTGTCCAAAACATGACTCATAATTCAAAATGGCCGACTTCCTGTTGCATTATGGGTAATGATGCAAGAGGCTTTTTTGTGCGTCTTGATGAGTTACATATGTGTGCCGAATTTCAGAAGTCTGGACGCTGTCCGGGGGCTGAATTTTCGTAATTTTCTAGGGGGCGCTATTGAGCCATTTTGGCACGCACGCGTGCCATTCCCCTAAAATATCAAATTTTTCGCCGGTCCTGATGTGTGTGGCGATTTTCATGCGTTTTCGTGTATGTTTAGGGCGTCAAAAAGGCCGATTTCGACGCCTAAAAAGAAAGTACAATAATAATTAAAGCTGCAAGCAGCGTTGGACGGGTCCTCGCATCCGTGCGGCCCGACTGGCCCACACATATCCACCAGGAGGCGCTGCACCTGACAGAGTAAAGTTTCAGGCAGATTGGACCATGTACAGGCTGGTTACACAGCACTTCCTGTTTCATGGCGAGAAATCCAAAATGGCTGCCAGGTGGCACAAAGATGTGATTAGGGCCGGACTCTGATCATGCATGTAAAATTTCAGGCAGATTGGAGCATGTACAGGCTGGTTACACAGCACTTCCTGTTTCATGGCGAGAAATCCAAAATGGCCGCCAAGTGGCACAAAGATGTGATTAGGGCCGGACTCTGATCATGCATGTAAAATTTCAGGCAGATTGGAGCATGTACAGGCTGGTTACACAGCACTTCCTGTTTAATGGCGAGAAATTCAAAATGGCCGCCATGTGGCGCTATGACTGTGAGTGTATATCAACCTATGGACGTGATTAGGGCTGGACTCTGATCACACATGTATAATTTGAAGCAGACTGGAGCATGTACAGGCTAGTTAGACAGCACTTCCTGTTTCATGGCAAGACATTCAAAATGGCCGCATTCCGCTGGTAACTATGGCCACGCCCTCAGACTTTTGCGGAGCGTTTTGATAACTTTTGATCAACCATGACTGGTGTCCATCCTGACCAAATTTGAGCTCTCTCGTGGTTACGCTGTTTGAGGTTATAGCTTTTGAAAATGTCCAAAAATGACAAAATTGTCCAAAATATGAATCATATTTCAAAATGGCCGCATTCCGTGGCTCGCCATTTCCACGCCCTCAAACTTTTGCAGAGCGTTTTGATAACTTTTGATCAACCATGACGGGAGTACATCCTGGCCAAGTTTGAGCTCTGTCGGGGTTAAGCTGTTTGAGTTTATAGCTTTTGGAAATGTCCAAAAATGACAAAATTGTCCAAAATATGAATCATATTTCAAAATGGCCGCATTCCGTGGCTCGCCATTTCCGCGTCCTCAGACTTTTGCGGAGCGTTTTGATAACTTTTGATCACCCATGACTGGAGTACATCCTGGCCAAATTTCAGCTCTCTCAGGATTACGCTGTTTGAGTTTATAGATATCAAAAAATGTCCAAAAATGACTCATAATTCAAAATGGCCGACTTCCTGTTGCATTATGGGTAATGATGCAAGAGGCTTTTTTGTGCGTCTTGATGAGTTACATATGTGTACCGAATTTCAGAAGTCTAGGTCAAACACTGACCGGGGGCTGAATTTTCTTAATTTTCTAGGGGGCGCTATTGAGCCATTTTGGCACGCACGTGTATGTTTAGGGCGTCAAAAAGGCCGATTTCCCGGCGGACGAAGAAAAATAATAATAATAATAATTCTTAGGGTTTCAATAGGTTCCTCGCACCACTTCGTGGTGCTCGGACCCTAATAAAATTTTAACGACCCTTCTCAACATGGGACTGCATCATTTTTAATCCAGCACTGGGGCTGTATATCTAATCAAACACTACGACCACTACAAATTCTTCTTCTCTTCTATCTTACCTTGCATTATCCTTTCTTATCTTAAATATCTTAAAGAAAGTTGCTTGAAACTGGTCTAACTAGATAACAGAATTATCTGCAAAACTCTTTTCAAAAACCAAAAGATAATAAGTGTACTGCTGTGTAATGACAATAACGCAAATTTTCACATTTCAGAGGCTGGAACCAGCAAATATTGGTCTTTTTACTTGGAAAAAAGACTAAAAGGATTCATTATTTACCCAAAGTTGTAACTATCTGCTTAACAGAATAATATTTTCACCTCATTAACTAAACCTAAAGTCTGCAACAGACAAATTCAAACTCAGAATTATTAGCAATTTGGAAGCTTCAAATATAGCAAATTAGAAATTATGAGCTGCTTTTGTTTTGTAACTAATAAAAATATCTTTTAATCCACCTTAATTTTTAATCAGTGTAAAACATGAAAATTGAAGGCTATTTAGTGGTTTTATAAGCTCAGTGTACATTTAATTTAGCAAACATAAAACCAATTTATTGGTATAGCAACAAGAAAATAAAAGCTTTTTATTCATTCTCTTCTCTTTCAAAAATGTGTTTTCAATGTTTCTTGTCATTTTCTTCGACTTCAATTCTTAAGAATTAACAATCCAATAATATAGAGCAGTTATACTTGTACAAGTACTAAGTACTAAGTGTTCTGTGAGAAGTTATGAAGCATTGCATGGAAGGTTATAAAATCAGGCACAAACAGCTGCTGAAGGAAAGAGTTAAAGCTCTCCTTCAGGGCTCCTCTTCTTCCTCGTTTCCTTCTTGACCTTGTGGAAGACTTTTCCATCTGACCCCTTGCTCCAGCTCAGTCTGATGTTTTTGTTCCCTCCTTGGTCCAGTTTCTGTTTGAGCTGAGACATGAAATAATATTTTCCTGATTATTGCTGACACGAGGTCACATAGCACCTGTTCTTCATAGTCACTTACATCATAAAAAACTATTGCTTTTTATGTTTTGACATACATTGCAAAAAGAATTCAGTACACTAAAGTTTGAGGGAAATAAAAACCTGAGAAGGTTATGAAGGGCTGAACTTGCAGGATACATGTGAAAAGATTCAGACAAAATGTTTTTATAGTGCTGTAATAATGAACATGGCTTCTGATTTTCATGATGAAGATTTTTTTCAGCTTTTATTTTTTCCTCTGTTGTGAATTTCCTGCCTGGAGATCAATAAAATGTTAACAGCCATTAGTTTTTTCTAGTAAAATAAATAATGTATGATATGATACATGATAACCTGCTGCAGGATTCCTTCTCTCACTGCAGAGTCATCCATGTCCAGATTAGAGTTGGGTTCCATCACTTCCAGTTTTACTTTCATCACATGTCTTTGGGCAGCTGTGAGGGAAAAAATGCAAAACTTCTGATTGTATAATAAACACAATCCTCTGGATTTCATGTGTTTAAAGCAACAACCTCCATCACTGAAATGTTTTTTTTTTTTTTTTTTTTTTTTGTAGTTGGAAAACAACTGGTTTTGCTTCCCCTAAGTTTTTTACAGCCATGTAACCTACAGCACCACCTAATTACGACACAGAAAATGTGGTTGTCATATCCTCCACCTGTTGAATATTCTCATCATTCAGTCAACACAAACCCATCATTTACAGCTGAGCACCACGGCATGCTGAAATGTTGCAAAAAAAAAAGAAAACATGAAATAGAATAGAAAAGAATAAAACTCATTTTGTCCATCTGTGAAAAAAATTAAGAAGGTCTGGAGTCTTCAGGACTTAGTTTCAGTTGGACAAGTGGTAGTTATTTTTTTCATGTCACCTGATATCAGTCGTGTTTCATGCTGTCTGGAGATGAAGACACATAAGAAACAGCTGATTGGTCAGGTGAGTTAGATGTTTGCTACAACAGAAGTTATTCAGAAAAGCTGTTTCTGTCTCCAATGAAGCTCATTAACACTATCCCAAAAAAAAAAAAGAAAAGAGTCAAAAACACCAGAAGTAGGTGTAAAACCTTTTTAGGGAAACTCAGCAAGTTTTCACAAATTTTGCTGATTCCATTAACTTTTCTAATGCAATACCTGACAATATACATAATCATACATTACTGAAACAAAGCTAGTGCTTTTGTTACATTCTCATTTATGAGATGAGATGCTGAAGCAGGGCTGCACAGTGGTTTGGTGGTTAACCTCACAGCTAGAACATCCCTGGTTTGTGTCCCTGCCTGGGTCTGGGATTTTTCATGTTCTCCCTGTACATGTGTGGGTTTTCTCCAGGTACTCCAGCTTCCTCCCACAGTTCAGAAACATGCAGCAGAGGTTAATTGGTGATTCTGAATTGTCCATAGGTGTGAATGTGAGTGTGAATGATTGTCTCTATATGTAGCCCTGTGATGGACTGATGACCTGTCCAGGGTGTCCCCTGCCTTTACCATAAGTCAGCTGAGATAGACTCCAGCCTCCCCACAACCCTGATGAGGGTTAAACAGTGTATAGATAATGGATGGATGCTAAAGTAATTCTGAATCCAAATGTAATTTGAAACATAGATGACCACTGGTCATCCATGTCATCCAGGTCATTAATTGCCCCCTGGGGACAAATAAAGTTTTCTGAATCTGACCACTTACATTGACTGTAGCAAATAAATGGGAACTCCATATCACACCAAAAACCGCTCCATTTTCCAGAGTCTGCAAAGTTGGCAAGCACACACATCTCCCCAGCTCCGCTCTGTGTTATGTTTCTCCAGTAGTGAAATGTGTAGATCTGTCCATCTGACCACCACAAGTGTCTGAAAAGACCAATCCAGGCAATTTGTCCTGAAGGAATCAGCTCCACCACCTTCTGGTTCTCTGTCATGTTTCTCACACTGGCCAGGTCTGTGTGATGAGCTCTGCAGTAGCTCTGGGCCTCAGTCCATGTCATGGGGATGTTTATGTAGACAAATGTCACATTCTGCCCTGAAAACAGACCACAGTTAAGTGCTGTGTCTGATACAATTGCTATGACATGAACAATGTGCGGTACTTTGTGCAACTGAGTCAGTGTTAGTGTGACGATACAGCCATTCAGATCTACAGTAAACAGACACTTCATGAGAAAAAACAACTTGCTCAGCTTTGTTACTGCTGCATATTTTTTTTGTGTCACATAAAGGAAAATTCATGGGTCTGGATGTTGAAAACACACGTGCAGTTGTAATCAACAAACCACAGTTGGTATGTGTTGCAGACGGTCACATTCCTATCATGTCGAATACAAAAAACAACAAAAAACACACAGGACCAGAGTCCTGTGTGTTTTTTGTTTTTTTTTTGTGAAGGGGAAAATCCAGAAAATACCCAGATTTGATTTTCTAGATGTGTTGCAGAGGTCATATGAGAAAACAGCTGCAGCTTCTCATCACAGAGTAAAGCCTGGAAAAAAAAGAGTGTGATGAGATATTAATTCTCAGTCTGTAATAAAAATTCTCACCTCTGACATCCGAGCAAACCGATGGAATGGTACTTTCACAAGGATAATCAGCCCAACTTCCACCGTTCCCACTGAGAGCACAATATTCATTATGTGTGAAGTCTTGTGGCTCCCCAATATACCAGTTCCTGAACTCAGCCTCTCCATCACTGTAGAACATCTCATCTGCCAGTGACCAGGTCCACTTCTCTACATGCAGTCCTATCCAGTGGGTCTGAAAGCAACAGCATGACAATAGTATAACCTCCATTAGCCTCGAAAACAACCTGCTGACCTTAAAACTGCTCCAGACAATATTTATGCAAAAATCTATCTAGTCACTTCAGTTCACGTTTAGATGTAATTTTACATGGATTAAAGTGATATGATCAATATTTTATGATGTTAAAATCAAGACATGTTTTGATGAATTATTGGAATCTCAAACTGAAACTCTTTTCAAGAAAAGTGTTTCTTAAAAGTACCTCTTTTCAAGAATTTGTGGCAGGATTTAAGTTTGATCTGTTCTTATCTTTTCTCTGCTCCTGGGATGACTTTGCTGGGGAGTCAGTCTGGCACAAAACATTTTATTTATTTTTATTTATTTAGAATTTATTTAACCAGAGTAGTCCCATTGAGATCAGAGATCTCCTTTACAAGGGAGACCTGGCCAAGAGGGCAGCAGCATAGTCACATTAAAACAGTAAACAATAGATAAAATTAACAACATCAAAACTTGCTCACACATAACACACACAGACCAGGTAGACTGTAAGGATTTCACCAGAACTTTAAAGTCATTCAGTGTAACAAGGGATTGAAGTTTAAGTTCAGATTGTAATTTATTCCAAGCATCAGGTGCAGAAAACCTAAATGCTTTCTTGCCCAGTTCCGATCTTACTTTGGGGACGACAAACTGCAGAGTATCCATAGATCAGAGCTTGTGACTTCCATTTTTCCTTGTTGAAAGGCAAGAGAAATAGGAAGGAACAATACCCAGAATGGTTCTATAAATTAATACATACCAATGACTGAGACGTCAGGCACTTAAAGATGTCCAGTTAACTTTAGAATAGAGCTCACAATGGTGAGTAAGGGGACCACATCTGATCATGAATCTCAGCGCCCCATGGTACACACTATCCAGCATGCTAAGACAACTAGCAGAAGCCTTCATATACAACACATCTCCATAGTCAATAACAGGCAAAAAAGTTGTTTCTACCAATTTCTGTTTCACACAAAAGGAAAGGCAAGACTTGTTTCTGTAATAAAATCCTAATAAGAGTTTCAGTTTTTTTTTAACATATACTGAATGTGCTCCTGAAAAGACAAATGGTCGTCAATTAAAAATCCTAGATATTTAAAAGTAGATACCAACTCTATTTGTTGACCATTTCTTGTAAATTTTTTTCCAGACAGGGCTGATCTGGCAGTTTTTGAATTAGTAAAGAACATACATTTTGTTTTGTCTGCATTTAAAACAAGTTGCAGATGACAAAGTTGCTCCTGTACTCTATCAAACGCAAGTTGTAAATACTGAAAGGCCTCTGCAGGAGGCCATTTGAAATCTGCATCACTTGTAGATGATTTTCCTTACAGTGAAATAATTTTTCCCCCCATATCATTTGGAGATCTTTTTTAATTTAATATTTTTTGTTCATTAAAACATGTTTTCGCTTCAACATTATGAGGTTACTGAGTGTAATTTCACTGACAAAAATTCCAATTTCATCCATTTAGAATGAAATCTGTAACACAATAAAGTTTCCAAAAGGAGAAAGGTTCTGAATACTTTCTAAAGCTACTTTATTTTGTTTAAGTCAAAATGTATATTTTTTTAATACACATGCATGTTTTACTTCATTAAATGTGAACACACTGCAACACATGCGGAGCATTTAGGGAACTATGTGTACTTAATTTAATTCTAAAGTTAGTAAAAATGTTCAAAAAACATATTCATCCCCAACACCACAAACACAATGTTTTACTGTCTTTTGTCACTTGTTGATGTAATTTCCAGCCTTGAGTAATGTATGTAACATCAAATTAAAATTCACTATTAATCAAAATTTGGAATGGTTTTATTAAGAAAATGACCACAGTGGTAAACAAAAGTGAACTGACAGAGCTGTTTACCGGGTGGCTGTATGAGCTTAAAATGTTGTTCAGGATGTTCACATCTTCTATCCTCTCTATAGTCACCAGGTCTGTGTATTTTTCTCTGCAGTAACTCTGAGCTTCAGTCCAGTTTTTCCGTTCAGAAACATAATGGTACTGATGTTCACCAAGAGAGGAGACAGTAAACAGCCCTGCTGCAACAGATAGAAATACACATTATACTTGAGGTATAAATGACTTTTAGCAGAAAAGCTCTTCTAATATTAATGTCATGAATATAAAATAACTTACTAAGAAACTTCTATCATATATTGAGTAGCAATTACAGTAAAAATATTGTACAACAAAAATAATTGTACTTAAAGCTCCCACAGTGGAGATCACCACAGTATACTAAATTCAAATCTGAAAAAACATAAAAGATAAAGAAGGAATATATAAAACTCTTGCCTGATGCAGCTGCGATGCACAGAAGAACTTTTTCCATCCTTCGCTGTTTTCCTCTGTTACTCTGTGACTGCAGACGTTCAGCTGCTGATATGACTGACTTTCTCTCACTTTTATCATCTCCATGCAAAACTCATATGCAAACTATTTGCCTCTTCAGCTTTTTATGTTTGTCAGATGAATGCAAGTCAAATCAAGCAAATTTCATTTATACAGCACCATAACAGAAATAAAAAATTTGCCTTTCATTGGAAAAACAAAGACACAGTAAGATGAGGGTGTTTGAGGTAAACTTCAGTTCCACCATTCACAACCAGGAGGTGTGAAAAACACAAATATCATGTTTAGTACCATTCTGTTTTCTTCACTTTCAACATTTTACTTCCACAATCCACAATATAAACAAGAATGTATGTAAATAGCCTGTTTCGCTGATAGTTTGAATAATACACATTAGATTGTAAAAGAACAAAAGTGGGGAAAATCTTTCACGGACAAAATTCTTTACAACATTTAAAGGTCATCCTTTAAATCCTTCTTTATTTCCATCTCACTGTTGTGGAAGACTTTCCTATGCAATTGCTTCCTCCAGCTCAGTTTTACATCTTCATTCCCTCCCTGGTCCTTCACAACTTCTGTTTAAGCAAAAACCCACACAAAAAACATTTTCCTGATTATCCCCCACAGTCACAGTTCTTTCACCTCAGTTCTTTTTCAGCTACAACCTGTATTTTTTACTCATCTGGGAGTTTACACTGCACATAGCCCTGTTTTTAAAAGTCACTTAATTGATATGAATAAATTAACTGTTATGTTTTGACATAAAATTTTATGAATTAGTCAGTACACTACAGTTTGAGATAGAGCCATTTGGGAATACTCAAGAAAGTAAGAAAGGGCAAAAGGTTCAAGCAAGAAAGGAATACACTTAAACATTTAAGATCTAAAGGTAAACAGTCTGGAAAACCAGCATTTCTTTAGACATTTGCAATCACAGGATTATTTTATTAGAGAGGTGATGAGAGACCCCAGTAACACAATGAGCAGTTTTTTGTACTGCCCACAAAAATAATACTGATGATTATAGTATTTTAACCAGGGTATAACATATATAGATTTTTTTCACAAGAGACTGAGTTTTTTGTCCCATGTGAGAACATTATTTTTTCCCTTTGTTTAATTTTTGTGACTTATTTGCATTTTACTCACTGTTTAGTTGAACAAAAGACTTAATCATGAGAAAAGAAATATAGTTTGCTATTTAGACAAATACTTTAATTACAGTTATTGTGGGGAAAAAAAACACTTCAACAGGACAGACTGAGGTCATCAACCTTTGACCAAGCCTTACAGGAAAGAAGAGCTCATTGCTTTGCATAAACATTAAATGGGAACAATTTGCATGAAATGCGATACTGATCATTGTAAATATGGAATAACTGAGACAGAAAACATGTTTTAGTACATGGTTATCAGTGAAACATGATTTACATGTTTCAGCACATCGTCCATCACAGCAGAATCATTCAGGTCCACAGAGGAGTCGTCCTCTGCAGTCAGTCTGACCTTCACTACATGCTGCTTTGAAACCTGCACAACTTTGAGAAACAATATTATCCTATATTAAAGCCAACATTCAAAATTCCCCATTTAAAATACTGAACAACAACAATGAAAAAACTTTATTTCATCATGCACATTTCGATCATCTGCAGCTGACTACATATTATCTTTAACCAAAACAATTAATAGACATTACAGACATTATGAATGTTACAGTTTGTTTCCTGTAAGAAAACTGCTACATTGCATTCTTTTCAGCCTCAGTTGATCTCTGTGCTTTGTGGTAATTAACAGAAGCTAGCATGCTAACATAGTAAATTGTGAATGTAGCACACCAGCTAAATTCCACCAAGCATGTTAGATAAGTGGAAGAAAGTGAATGCAGATGGATGAGTTTGAAGGTAGACTGACTGAACAGGTACAAACACGAATGGCCCTGCAGCATTGCAAGGTGCTCTGGGTCTGAAAAGTGAAGCCAATGCAAAAGTGCTTTAAACCTGCATTCTTTCTGACAGCCAGGAAGGGGACTCTCCATCCATTTATCCATACATAGATGAAAGTTGACACCTCCAAGTCTGTGGCTATGGATCTCCCAGGAAATCAGTAGGTTACTCTCTGTGTTGGACACTCCCCACCATATCTCTAATAGTGCATGTTCAGAGGTGTGTTTAGATGCAAGTGATCATGCTGCTTCCCAGGACTGGACACTTAATAGGCATACAACATGGCTGTGTCAAACATTTGCTGCACCTGATTGAACAGATACTGTCCTTGGGGACTGCATTGCACCTGAATTTCAAACAGGACCAACATGGTGGCTTGTTTCAAATCTTTCTTCATAAATATGACCAAAACAACTAAAAGAGTTCATCCAAATGTGTTTCTGAAACCTTTTCAAATCAGAAATATGTTGTGCTGTTGTTGAATCTGTCTTTCCGTTGAGACTGATACTAGTTAGTTCAAAAGTTTTTCAGAAGTTTCCAGAGGCCATGGACATCACTCAACATTTGTCATTTACATAAAGTAGCCTCAACCTCAACTTTATATGAATGGTGAACAGGCAATGTGATGTCCCATCTCTCAAAATGCATTACAATGTGACCAGAATGCATTGTATGACTGCTTAGACAGTGAATGGGAAGTATTAAAATTACAGATTCTGTGGACACATGACATGGAAGAAACCCATTTTGGCTCCTTATCAACAAATTTGGAGTCATTGGTACAAGCTTTTCAGTCGCTTTGCACAGGTTTTTGTCATTTGGGGCAAATTTTATGTCATTGTAGATAAATTATGAGCTATTCTGGACGGGTTTCTGTTATTTTCAAAGTAAATATCACGTCATTTAGAACACTTTTGAGTTATTTTGGACAAATATTATCCTCTTGGACAAATTGATTGAACAGGTTTTGGTAATTCTAACCTGTTCTGAGTCATGTTGGACAACATATGCATCTTATATTATTATTTTGGACATTTTTTAGTCATTTAAAAATTTTTTGTCATTTTAGAAAAATTTTAATAATACTATTCAAATCTTGATTAATTTGGCTAAGGCTTGAATCATTTTGGCCTGGTTTTGGTAATTTTGGACACATTTTGTGTCATTTGGACAAGTTTTGAAGTATTATTCATCAGGTTTAACTTATTTGAGACAGAAGTCGTCAAAATGAGACAACCTGTGACCGTCCTCCTGCCGGTCCACAGGTGAACCACCATCAATGATCTGCTGATCTTTGACAAACGGAAACAAACCTGAGGATGAGTAGCTACCTCGGTTACTGTAACGTTCTAACGTTACATTTAGCTAACGGTTCAGTCACTGTTCCAGCTTTAACATTCATTTGAACAAGTCGAAGTTTACTCACTCAGAAATTCATAGATTTGTTCGGAGAATCTGCTGGTTTCAAACGTTAAAGTTATTTCTGCTCAACTGTTTCAATTGGGGAGTTACACTTGCACTGTATCCATGGTAACAGCAAGACGTGATGACGTAACAACATTGCTTTCAGGTACTGTCCGAGAGATACTGAAATTTTAAATGGAACGCTGCTTTTAAAACTCATGCGAACAACCTGATGTGGCATTCACGGACTACACATCATAAAGGCTGTTTAAAAAAAAAAACTAACTCAGAATTACTTCACTAGTGTATCACACCTGCTAATGTTTCATTTCCAAACAACAAAACATATAATTTCAGTTCAACAATATTTTATTAATACAATGAGCAGTTTCCAGTTCAGCCTGGTGCAACACAAGAATACTTTATGAATGTAAAAACTTAAAGCGCATTCCAAAAATACCCAATAAAGAGCAGCCCCATGTTTATTATTGACAATTACTGACTGGATTTGATTGGGTTCAGTATGGGGTGTGATGCTACAAGACAACTGAGCTTGTAATTATGCTAAAAGGCTGTTTGCATCTGTAGTATTTGTAAACACAACAGCAACTCTTTAATGCAATCAGCGCTCTTTAATGCCCTAAATTTCAGAAACAAACAATAGCAAAATTACATATTACGTAAAGTTTTAACAACCCTTCTCAACATGAGACTGCATCATTTTTCATCCAACACTGGGGCTGTATATCCAATCACATTCTATGACCATGACAAATTCTTCTTCTCTTCTATCTTACCTTGTATTATCCTGTCTTATCTTAAATATCTTAAAGAAAGTTGTTTGAAACTGTTCTCACTAACTAGATAACATAATTATTAGCTGCAAAACTCTTTTACTAACCATCAGTTCAAAAACCAAAAGATAATAAGTGTACTGCTGTGTAATGACAAAAAAAGCACATTTTCACACTTCAGAGGTTGAAACCAGCAAATATTTGTCTTTTTACTTGAAAGAACACTAAAATGATTCATTAATTACCCAAAGTTGTAACTAACTGACAAACAGAACAATAGTTTCACCTCATTAACTAAACCTAAAGTCTGCAACAGAAAAATGCAGCTCTCTGAATTATTAGCTCTCAGAATTTGGAATCTACAAATATAGGAAATCAGAAGTTACTGTGAGCTTCTTTTGTTTTATAACTAATAAAAATATCTTTATAATATAATAAAATAAATAATATCTTTTAAAACTGAGTAAAACATGTGAACATTGAAGGCTATTTAGTGGCTTTAAAAGCTCAGTGTATATTTATTTTAACCCGCATAAAACCAATTTATTGTTATAACAACAAGAAAATAAAAGCTTTTTATTCATCATTTTCTCTTTCAAAAATGTATTTTCAATGTTTCTTGTCATTTTCTTCTACTTCAGTTCTTAAGAAGTAACAATCCAATAATATACTGCAGTTATACTTGTACAAATACAAAGTAGCAAGTGTTCTGGGAGAAGTTCTGAAGCATTGCTGTTATGATCCCTGCTCCAGCCTCTGTTCCTCTCCTTCCTTCTCCCTCCTGGTCTCTCCTTCTTCCTCCTGTTCACTCTGCATCTGTGTGTCCGTCTTGATCTGTCTATCCCTCTGGCTCCCTCTGTCTGCCTGTCTCTTGGACTCTGTTGTTTTCCCCCTCCATTTCCCCCTCCATTTCCCCCTCCATTTCCCCCTGGATTTCCCCCTCCATTTCCCCCTGGATTCCCCCCTCCATTCCCCCCTCCATTTCCCCATCCATGTCCCCATCCATTTCCCCCTGGATTTCCCCCTCCATTCCCCCCTCCATTTCCCCATCCATGTCCCCATCCATGTCCCCATCCATGTCCCCATCCATTCCCCCCTCAATTTCCCCATCCATGTCCCCATCCATTTCCCCCTGGATTTCCCCCTGGATTTCCCCCTCCATTCCCCCCTCCATTTCCCCCATCCATGTCCCCATCCATGTCCCCATCCATGTCCCCATCCATTCCCCATCCATGTCCCCCTCCATTTCCCCCTGGATTTCCCCCTCGTTTCCCCCTCCATTTTGCCCTCCATTCCCCCCTCCATTTCCCCCTCCATTCCCCCCTGGATTTCCCCCTGGATTTCCCCCTCCATTCCCCCCCTCCATTTCCCCCTCCATTCCCCCCTGGATTTCCCCCTGGATTTCCCCCTCCATTTCCCCATCCATTTCCCCTTCCATTCCCCCCTCCATTTCCCCCTCCATTTCCCCCTCCATTTCCCCCTCCATTTCCCCATCCATTTCCCCCTCCATTCCCCCCTCCATTTCCCCCTCCATTCCCCCCCTGGATTTCCCCCTGGATTTCCCCCTCCATTCCCCCCTCCATTTCCCCCTCCATTTCCCCCTCCATTTCCCCCTCCATTCCCCCCTGGATTTCCCCCTGGATTTCCCCCTCCATTTCCCCATCCATTTCCCCCTCCATTCCCCCCTCCATTTCCCCCTCCATTTCCCCCTCCATTTCCCCATCCATTTCCCCCTCCATTCCCCCCTCCATTTCCCCCTCCATTCCCCCCTGGATTTCCCCCTGGATTTCCCCCTCCATTTCCCCATCCATTTCCCCCTCCATTTCCCCCTCCATTTCCCCCTCCATTTCCCCCTCCATTTCCCCATCCATTTCCCCCTCCATTCCCCCCTCCATTTCCCCCCTCCATTCCCCCCTGGATTTCCCCCTCCATTTCCCCCTCCATTTCCCCATCCATTTCCCCCTCCATTCCCCCCTGGATTTCCCCCTGGATTTCCCCCTCCATTCCCCCCTGGATTTCCCCCTGGATTTCCCCCTCCATTTCCCCATCCATTTCCCCCTCCATTCCCCCCTCCATTTCCCCCTCCATTCCCCCCTGGATTTCCCCCTCCATTTCCCCCTCCATTTCCCCCTCCATTTCCCCATCCATTTCCCCCTCCATTCCCCCCTCCATTTCCCCCTCCATTCCCCCCTGGATTTCCCCCTGGATTTCCCCCTCCATTTCCCCCTCCATTCCCCCCCTCCATTTCCCCCTCCATTTCCCCCTCCATTTCCCCATCCATTTCCCCCTCCATTCCCCCCTCCATTTCCCCCTCCATTCCCCCCTCCATTTCCCCCTCCATTTCCCCCTCCATTTCCCCCTCCATTTCCCCCTCCATTTCCCCATCCATTTCCCCCTCCATTCCCCCCTCCATTTCCCCCTCCATTCCCCCCTGGATTTCCCCCTGGATTTCCCCCTCCATTCCCCCCTGGATTTCCCCCTGGATTTCCCCCTCCATTTCCCCATCCATTTCCCCCTCCATTCCCCCCTCCATTTCCCCCTCCATTCCCCCCTGGATTTCCCCCTGGATTTCCCCCTCCATTCCCCCCTGGATTTCCCCCTCCATTTCCCCATCCATTTCCCCCTCCATTTCCCCCTCCATTTCCCCCTCCATTTCCCCATCCATTTCCCCCTCCATTCCCCCTGGATTTTCCCCTGGATTCCCCCCTCCATTTCCCCCTCCATTTCCCCCTGGATTTCCCTCTCCATTTCCGCTTTGACTTCCCCCTTGTGGACTCTGTTCTTCTCCCGGGTTCTCGCCAGCCCTGTTTCTGCCTTCTTGACCTTGTGGAAGACTTTTCCATCTGACCCCTTGCTCCAGCTCAGTCTGATATCTTTGTTCCTTCTTTGGTCCAGCTTCTGTTTGAGCTGAGACATGAAATAATATTTTCCTGATTATTCCTGACATGAGGTCACACAGCACCTGTTCTTCAGTCACTTCAATCATATAAACCAATTTTTTTTTTGTTTTGACATACATTGCAAAAAGAATTCAATACACTAAAGTTTGAGGGAAATAAAAACCCAAGAAGGTTATGAAGGGCTGTACTTGCAGTATACATGTGAACAGATTCAGACAAAATGCTTTTATAGTGTTGTAAGAATGAGTATGGCTTCTGATTTCCATTATGAAAACTTTTTTCAGCTTTTATTTTTTTTTCCTCTATTGTGAATTTCCCCCCTGGAGATGAATAAAATGTCATTTTATTTCAGTGTATTTTTAAGAGCCTTTAGTTTTTTCTGGTAAAATAAATGATATATCATATGATACATGATTACCTGCTACAGGATTCCTTGTCTCAGTAAAGTCATCCACGTCCAGATTAGAGTTAGGTTCCATCGCTTCCAATTTTGCTTTCATCACATGCCTTTGGGCAGCTGTGGGGGAAATAAGCAACACTTTTGATTATGTAGTTAACACTATCCTCTGAATTTCATGTGTTTAAAGCAACAACCTCCAGCATTGAAGTGCAAATAACTGTAGTTCCTCGAATGTCCACTTGAGGCTACAAAAGTTGTGGCATTTTATGATTGAACAAATGATAAAATTACACAAACAGGATGTGTGAATCAAATTGAAGAGCTAACAAAGATAAGATAGGGAGACCTAACATGTCAGCTGAAGTTAGGAATACACTAAATAAACCTGTGGAAAGTGGCAACCCAGCGGAAACCTATGGAGCCCATATAAGGCATAAGACAGGAAATACATGCCTTCTCTTCATCTGCGCTCATGAGTTGAAACTTAGGGCACGCTGACCCAAGCAGAAATAATGCCAATCTAGCAGAAATAAAAAGGAGGAGGGGGTCCAACTTTTGATACGATCACTTCATGGGCATCCTGATTGCGTCTTAGGACGATGGGTTGTGGCTTTCCTGAGCGGAAGAGGTGTTTTGAAAAAATTTGCATAGCTATAAAAGACGATGTAATGCTTTGTGTAGTCAGTTAAAATCTCGAGATTTTGCTCATGTTTGTTCTTACAGCCTCTGTATTGAATAAACATTATTCGCATTAGACTCTGAAGACTGCTTGAAGAAAACTGGTTTTGCTTCCGACTCCTCCTGCTGTTTTTTACAGTCATGTAACCTACAGCACCACTTCATGAAGACACAGAAAATGTGGTTGTCATAGCCTCCGCCTGTTGCATATTCTCATCATTCAGTCAACACAAACCCATCATTTACAGCTGAGCACCACGGCATGCTGAAATGTTGCAAAAAACCAACATGAAATAGACAAGAATAAAACTCATTTTGTCCATCTGTGAAAAAAATGGAGAAGTTCTGAAGTCTTCAGAACTCGATTTCAGTTGAACAAGTGGTAGTTATTTTTTTCATGTCAGCTGATCTCAGCCGTGTTTCATGCTGACTGGAGATGAAGACACATAAGAAACAGCTGATCGGTCAGGTGAGTTAGATGTTTGCTACAACAGAAGTTATTCAGAAAAGCTGTTTCTGTCTCCAATGAAGCTCATTAACACTATCCAAAGAAAAAGAGTCAAAAACACCAGAAGTAGGTGTAAAACCTTTTTAGGGAAACTCAGCAAGTTTTCACAAATTTTGCTGAATCCATTAACTTTTCTAATGCAATACCTGACAATATACATAATCATACATTACTGAAACACAGCTAGTGCTTTTGTTACATTCTCATTTATGAGATGAGATGCTGAAGCAGGGCTGCACAGTGGTTTGGTGGTTAGCCTCACAGCTAGAACATCCCTGGTTTGTGTCCCTGCCTGGGTCTGGGATTTTTCATGTTCTCCCTGTGCATGTGTGGGTTTTCTCCAGGTACTCCAGCTTCCTCCCACAGTTCAGAAACATGCAGCAGAGGTTAATTGGTGATTCTGAATTGTCCATAGGTGTGAATGTGAGTGTGAATGATTGTCTCTATATGTAGCCCTGTGATGGACTGATGACCTGTCCAGGGTGTCCCCTGCCTTTACCATAAGTCAGCTGAGATAGACTCCAGCCCCCCCACAACCCTGATGAGGGTTAAACAGTGTATAGATAATGGATGGATGCTAAAGTAATTCTGAATCCAAATGTAATTTGAAACATAGATGACCACTTACATTGACTGTAGCAAATAAATGTGAGATCAGAATCACACCCAACGCCGCTCCATTTTCCAGAGTCTGCAAAGTTTGCAGCGACACAATTCTCACCAGCTCCGTCCAGTTTTGTGTTTTCCCAGTAGTGAAATGAGTAGATCTGTCCATCTGACCAAGACAAGTGTCTGAAAAGACCAATCCAGACTTTTCGTCCTGAAGGAATCAGCTCCACCACCTTCTGGTTCTCTGTCATGTTTCTCACACTGGCCAGGTCTGTGTGATGAGCTCTGCAGTAGCTCTGGGCCTCAGTCCATGTCATGGGGATGTTTATGTAGACAAATGTCACATTCTGCCCTGAAAACAGACCACAGTTAAGTGCTGTGTCTGATACAATTGCTAAGAGACTAAGTTGCTGGACCAGCTTTGTTGCTGCTGAGTATTTTTTGTGTAACATAAAGGAAAATTCATGGGTCTGGATGTTGAACACACACATGCAGTTGTATTCAATGAACCATGGTTGGTATGTGATGCAGATTCCTATCATGTCAAATACAAAAACAAAGCACAGGTCTCTGTGTGTGGACAGGCAAATCCAGAAAATGCCCAGATTTGATTTTCTAGACGTGTTGCAGAGGTCATATGAGAAAACAGCTGCAGCTTCTCATCACAGAGTAAAGCCTGGAAAAAAAAGAGTGTGATGAGATATTTATTCTCAGTCTGTAATAAAAATTCTCACCTCTGACATCCGAGCAAACCGATGGAATGGTACTTTCACAAGGATAATCATTCCATTTTTCACTGTACCACATCGCTGTACAATATTCATTTTGTGCAAAGTTATTTGGTTCCCCATTATACCAGTTCCTGAACTCAGCCTCTCCATCACTGTAGAACATCTCATCTGCCAGTGACCAGGTCCACTTCTCTACATGCAGTCCTATCCAGTGGGTCTGAAAGCAACAGCATGACAATAGTATAACCTCCATTAGCCTCGAAAACAACCTGCTGACTGTTGAAGACAATATTTATGCAAAAATCTATTTAGTCACTTCAGTTCATGTTTAGATGCAATTTTACATGGATTAAAGTGATATGATCAATATTCTATGATGGTAAAATCAAAACATTTTTGGGGGAATTTTTGGAATCTCAACTGAAATTCTTTAATAAAAGTGTTTCTTAAAAGTACTTCTTTTCAAGAACTACTAACAGGTTTAAAGTTTGATCTTTCTTGTCTTTTCTCTGCTCCTGGGCTGACTTTGCTGACTACGTGTACTTAGTTTAATTCTAAACAAACCGGTTGAGGAACTGTGTCTCTTAGAAGTTCTTGTTCATATTAAACTAATTTGAAAACTAGAATCAGGTTATTATGAACATAATGAGGAAACATTATTAATTTACTTATTGGGCGCATCACAAATGTTGATGTGTTTCACTCTGTGTTTTACTTCATGTTGCAGTGCATTACACTGTCAGGACCAAGTTTTTTTTGTTTGTTTGTTTTTTTTACAATCATTTACAACAGCTAATATCAGAATACTTTGTCATATTGTGGTTATATTAAGGGAAACAATTATCGCCAAAAACAAATCAGTTATAGAGCTCAGCCCTGAAATTATATTTAGGTTTCTACATGACATAAACAAGTGACAAAAGATGTCTATCTATCATTTCCAAATGGAAAATCCCCTAGTTTCTACCATGTTCTAGAGCAGGGGTGTCAAACACATGACCCATGGGCCAAAACCGGCCCACCAGAGCGCATGACTTTGCAAAGGGTAAAATTTACAGAGAAGACATTAAGTCAAAGTCAAAGTCAGCTTTATTGTCAATTCTTCAATATGTACATGACATACCAAGAATCTGCAAATTCTAAATTTGTAAAATTGTAAGTTGAAAATAATTTCTAGATCTTGACAAGTTGTTTTGATCATACAGTAAAATACTAGATTGTTCAGTTCCAGATACCTGTGACTAAAGGTTTTGCACCTTTATAGATAAACTGTGATCTGTAACTTGTACTGTGTAAACGATAAACTGAGGCATAATGTTGTTGAAATTTCACTTATTTTTCTTCAGAAGGTTCAGGTTGTTCATAATGTTTTGTAAGAAGGTCGTTCATTAAATGTGAACATTTTCAAAATGTACTTTTACTTTTTTTGCACTAAAACAAAAAGGGGGAAAATTTGGAGTTGTCATTTATAGGTTATTATGATTTTACTGGGGGGCTGCACAGTGGCGTAGTGGTTAGCACTTTCGCCTTGCAGCAAGAAGGTCCCTGGTTCGCGTCCCGGCTTTCCCGGGATCTTTCTGCATGGAGTTTGCATGTTCTCCCTGTGCATGCGTGGGTTCTCTCCGGGTACTCCGGCTTCCTCCCACAGTCCAAAAATATGCTGAGGTTAATTGATTATTCTAAATTGTCCGTAGGTGAATGTGAGAGTGCTTGTTTGTCTCTGTATGTAGCCCTGCGACAGACTGGTGACCTGTCTAGGGTGTCCCCTGCCTTCACCCGAGTCAGCTGGGATAGACTCCAGCACCCCCCGCGACCCTAGTGAGGATTAAGCGGTGTATAGATAATGGATGGATGGATGGATGCCGCTTTGACTTCCCCCTTGTGGACTCTGTTCTTCTCCCGGGTTCTCGCCAGCCCTGTTTCTGCCTTCTTGACCTTGTGGAAGACTTTTCCATCTGACCCCTTGCTCCAGCTCAGTCTGATATCTTTGTTCCTTCTTTGGTCCAGCTTCTGTTTGAGCTGAGACATGAAATAATATTTTCCTGATTATTCCTGACATGAGGTCACACAGCACCTGTTCTTCAGTCACTTCAATCATATAAACCAATTTTTTTTTTGTTTTGACATACATTGCAAAAAGAATTCAATACACTAAAGTTTGAGGGAAATAAAAACCCAAGAAGGTTATGAAGGGCTGTACTTGCAGTATACATGTGAACAGATTCAGACAAAATGCTTTTATAGTGTTGTAAGAATGAGTATGGCTTCTGATTTCCATTATGAAAACTTTTTTCAGCTTTTATTTTTTTTTCCTCTATTGTGAATTTCCCCCCTGGAGATGAATAAAATGTCATTTTATTTCAGTGTATTTTTAAGAGCCTTTAGTTTTTTTCTGGTAAAATAAATGATATATCATATGATACATGATTACCTGCTACAGGATTCCTTGTCTCAGTAAAGTCATCCACGTCCAGATTAGAGTTAGGTTCCATCGCTTCCAATTTTGCTTTCATCACATGCCTTTGGGCAGCTGTGGGGGAAATAAGCAACACTTTTGATTATGTAGTTAACACTATCCTCTGAATTTCATGTGTTTAAAGCAACAACCTCCAGCATTGAAGTGCAAATAACTGTAGTTCCTCGAATGTCCACTTGAGGCTACAAAAGTTGTGGCATTTTATGATTGAACAAATGATAAAATTACACAAACAGGATGTGTGAATCAAATTGAAGAGCTAACAAAGATAAGATAGGGAGACCTAACATGTCAGCTGAAGTTAGGAATACACTTAATAAACCTGTGGAAAGTGGCAACCCAGCGGAAACCTATGGAGCCCATATAAGGCATAAGACAGGAAATACATGCCTTCTCTTCATCTGCGCTCATGAGTTGAAACTTAGGGCACGCTGACCCAAGCAGAAATAATGCCAATCTAGCAGAAATAAAAAGGAGGAGGGGGTCCAACTTTTGATACGATCACTTCATGGGCATCCTGATTGCGTCTTAGGACGATGGGTTGTGGCTTTCCTGAGCGGAAGAGGTGTTTTGAAAAAATTTGCATAGCTATAAAAGACGATGTAATGCTTTGTGTAGTCAGTTAAAATCTCGAGATTTTGCTCATGTTTGTTCTTACAGCCTCTGTATTGAATAAACATTATTCGCATTAGACTCTGAAGACTGCTTGAAGAAAACTGGTTTTGCTTCCGACTCCTCCTGCTGTTTTTTACAGTCATGTAACCTACAGCACCACTTCATGAAGACACAGAAAATGTGGTTGTCATAGCCTCCACCTGTTGCATATTCTCATCATTCAGTCAACACAAACCCATCATTTACAGCTGAGCACCACGGCATGCTGAAATGTTGCAAAAAACCAACATGAAATAGACAAGAATAAAACTCATTTTGTCCATCTGTGAAAAAAATGGAGAAGTTCTGAAGTCTTCAGAACTCGATTTCAGTTGAACAAGTGGTAGTTATTTTTTTCATGTCAGCTGATCTCAGCCGTGTTTCATGCTGACTGGAGATGAAGACACATAAGAAACAGCTGATCGGTCAGGTGAGTTAGATGTTTGCTACAACAGAAGTTATTCAGAAAAGCTGTTTCTGTCTCCAATGAAGCTCATTAACACTATCCAAAGAAAAAGAGTCAAAAACACCAGAAGTAGGTGTAAAACCTTTTTAGGGAAACTCAGCAAGTTTTCACAAATTTTGCTGAATCCATTAACTTTTCTAATGCAATACCTGACAATATACATAATCATACATTACTGAAACACAGCTAGTGCTTTTGTTACATTCTCATTTATGAGATGAGATGCTGAAGCAGGGCTGCACAGTGGTTTGGTGGTTAGCCTCACAGCTAGAACATCCCTGGTTTGTGTCCCTGCCTGGGTCTGGGATTTTTCATGTTCTCCCTGTGCATGTGTGGGTTTTCTCCAGGTACTCCAGCTTCCTCCCACAGTTCAGAAACATGCAGCAGAGGTTAATTGGTGATTCTGAATTGTCCATAGGTGTGAATGTGAGTGTGAATGATTGTCTCTATATGTAGCCCTGTGATGGACTGATGACCTGTCCAGGGTGTCCCCTGCCTTTACCATAAGTCAGCTGAGATAGACTCCAGCCTCCCCACAACCCTGATGAGGGTTAAACAGTGTATAGATAATGGATGGATGCTAAAGTAATTCTGAATCCAAATGTAATTTGAAACATAGATGACCACTTACATTGACTGTAGCAAATAAATGTGAGATCAGAATCACACCCAACGCCGCTCCATTTTCCAGAGTCTGCAAAGTTTGCAGCGACACAATTCTCACCAGCTCCGTCCAGTTTTGTGTTTTCCCAGTAGTGAAATGAGTAGATCTGTCCATCTGACCAAGACAAGTGTCTGAAAAGACCAATCCAGACTTTTCGTCCTGAAGGAATCAGCTCCACCACCTTCTGGTTCTCTGTCATGTTTCTCACACTGGCCAGGTCTGTGTGATGAGCTCTGCAGTAGCTCTGGGCCTCAGTCCATGTCATGGGGATGTTTATGTAGACAAATGTCACATTCTGTCCTGAAAACAGACCACAGTTAAGTGCTGTGTCTGATACAATTGCTAAGAGACTAAGTTGCTGGACCAGCTTTGTTGCTGCTGAGTATTTTTTGTGTAACATAAAGGAAAATTCATGGGTCTGGATGTTGAACACACACATGCAGTTGTATTCAATGAACCATGGTTGGTATGTGATGCAGATTCCTATCATGTCAAATACAAAAACAAAGCACAGGTCTCTGTGTGTGGACAGGCAAATCCAGAAAATGCCCAGATTTGATTTTCTAGATGTGTTGCAGAGGTCATATGAGAAAACAGCTGCAGCTTCTCATCACAGAGTAAAGCCTGGAAAAAAAAGAGTGTGATGAGATATTTATTCTCAGTCTGTAATAAAAATTCTCACCTCTGACATCCGAGCAAACCGATGGAATGGTACTTTCACAAGGATAATCATTCCATTTTTCACTGTACCACATCGCTGTACAATATTCATTTTGTGCAAAGTTATTTGGTTCCCCATTATACCAGTTCCTGAACTCAGCCTCTCCATCACTGTAGAACATCTCATCTGCCAGTGACCAGGTCCACTTCTCTACATGCAGTCCTATCCAGTGGGTCTGAAAGCAACAGCATGACAATAGTATAACCTCCATTAGCCTCGAAAACAACCTGCTGACTGTTGAAGACAATATTTATGCAAAAATCTATTTAGTCACTTCAGTTCATGTTTAGATGCAATTTTACATGGATTAAAGTGATATGATCAATATTCTATGATGGTAAAATCAAAACATTTTTGGGGGAATTTTTGGAATCTCAACTGAAATTCTTTAATAAAAGTGTTTCTTAAAAGTACTTCTTTTCAAGAACTACTAACAGGTTTAAAGTTTGATCTTTCTTGTCTTTTCTCTGCTCCTGGGCTGACTTTGCTGACTACGTGTACTTAGTTTAATTCTAAACAAACCGGTTGAGGAACTGTGTCTCTTAGAAGTTCTTGTTCATATTAAACTAATTTGAAAACTAGAATCAGGTTATTATGAACATAATGAGGAAACATTATTAATTTACTTATTGGGCGCATCACAAATGTTGATGTGTTTCACTCTGTGTTTTACTTCATGTTGCAGTGCATTACACTGTCAGGACCAAGTTTTTTTTGTTTGTTTGTTTTTTTTACAATCATTTACAACAGCTAATATCAGAATACTTTGTCATATTGTGGTTATATTAAGGGAAACAATTATCGCCAAAAACAAATCAGTTATAGAGCTCAGCCCTGAAATTATATTTAGGTTTCTACATGACATAAACAAGTGACAAAAGATGTCTATCTATCATTTCCAAATGGAAAATCCCCTAGTTTCTACCATGTTCTAGAGCAGGGGTGTCAAACACATGACCCATGGGCCAAAACCGGCCCACCAGAGCGCATGACTTTGCAAAGGGTAAAATTTACAGAGAAGACATTAAGTCAAAGTCAAAGTCAGCTTTATTGTCAATTCTTCAATATGTACATGACATACCAAGAATCTGCAAATTCTAAATTTGTAAAATTGTAAGTTGAAAATAATTTCTAGATCTTGACAAGTTGTTTTGATCATACAGTAAAATACTAGATTGTTCAGTTCCAGATACCTGTGACTAAAGGTTTTGCACCTTTATAGATAAACTGTGATCTGTAACTTGTACTGTGTAAATGATAAACTGAGGCATAATGTTGTTGAAATTTCACTTATTTTTCTTCAGAAGGTTCAGGTTGTTCATAATGTTTTGTAAGAAGGTCGTTCATTAAATGTGAACATTTTCAAAATGTACTTTTACTTTTTTTGCACTAAAACAAAAAGGGGGAAAATTTGGAGTTGTCATTTATAGGTTATTATGATTTTACTGGTCTGGCCCACATGAGGTCAGTCTGGCCTGAATGTGACCCCTTAACTAAAATGAGTTTGACACCCCTGTTGTACATCATTTTAACAGACTACAAACTGAGAACAGTTGATGCAGTAGAAAACTACAGTATCAGCAACCACCAACTGTTCAACTGCCCCTGATCACTGACAAAGGTGTGAATTGTTTTGGACATGGCAGCTTAGTAAAAATGTTTAAAAAACATGTTCATCCCAGACACCTCAAACACAATGTTTTACTGTCTTTTGTCACTTGTTGATGTAATTTCCATCCTGGAGAAATGTATGTAACGTCAAATTAAAATTCACTACTAATCAAAATTTGTAATGGTTTAATGATGGAAAATGAAGAAAGTGGTAGACTAAAGTGAATTGATATAGCTGTTTACCGGGTAGTTATATGGGTTTAAAATGGCCATGATGTTCAGGATGTTCACATCTTCCATCCTCTCTATAGTCACCAGGTCTGTGTATTTTTTTCTGCAGTAACTCTGAGCTTCAGTCCAGTTTTTCCGTTCATAAACAACATGGTACTGACGTTCACCAAGAGAGGAGACAGTAAACAGCCCTGCTGCAACAGATAGAAATACACATTATACTTGAGGTCTAAATGACTTTCAGCAGAAATGCATGTCTAATATTAATGTCATGAATATAAAACAACTTACTAACAAACTTTTATGTATTGAGTAGCAATTATAGTAACAGTATTGTACAACAAAAATAATGGTACTTAAAGCTCTCACAGTGGAGATCACCAAAGTATGTTGATTAAAAATCTGAAAAAAAAAAAAGGGATAAAGAAAGAATATATAAAACTCTTGCCTGATGCAGCTGCGATGCACAGAAGAACTTTTTCCATCCTTCCCTGTTTTTCTCTGTTACTCTGCGACTGCAGACGTTCAGCTGCTGGTCTGACTGATTTTCTCTCACTTTTATCGGCTCCATGCAAAACTAATATGCAAACTATTTGACTTTTTGGCTTTAGATGTTTGCCAGATGAATGTAAGTCAAATTAAACAAGTTTCCTTTATACAGCACAGTCGCAGAAAAAAAAAAAAAGCCTTTCATTGGAAAAACAAAGATACAGTAAGATGAGTGTGTTTGAGGTAAACTTCAGCTCCACCATTCAATATTTAATTACAGTTATTGTGGAAAAGATCTTCAACAGGACAGACCAAAGTCTTCAACCTTTGACCAAGCCTTACAGGAAGGCAGAGCTCATCGCTTTGCCTAAACATTAAACAGGAACAATCTGCATGAAATGTGATACTGATCAGTGTAAATATGGAATAACTGAGAAGGAAAATATGTTTTAGTACATGTTTATCAGTGAAACATGATTTACATGTTTCAGCACATCGTCCATCACAGCAGGATCATTCAGGTCCACAGAGGAGTCGTCCTCTGCAGTCAGTCTGACCTTCACTACATGCTGCTTTGAAACCTGCACAACTTTGAGAAACAATCAGGTGTTATTAGTTAGAAGTTCCCTTGTGCCATATTAAAGCCAAAAGTGCAAAATTCACCTATTAAAATAATGAATAACAGTCTGGTACAACACCTGCATTACTGCTGATGCTGTCTGTCCATCTCATGCTCTATTTTCTCATCATTCATGAACAAAACCCTGAGATAATTAAACTTCATTGACTGGAACAGCACTCCACCCTGAAACCCACTGGGAGCAATGTACCGATTTCTAAAATAGAACAATGTCCTCAGACTTGGACATACTGACTCTTATATACTCCTTTGACATGAGAGTCAGTCAGGAGAGAATAATCACAACTTAATATGGTTTCACACAACATGTAGCTGTTGCTGCTGCCTTCACTGTCCTCAGTGAACATGGCATGCTACCTAACTTCACCATTATTGATGCAACATCAGCTCTAAAGTCTGATCAAACTGTGTGGATAGTGGTGAACAGCAGCTTCAACTGCAGGCTGATAAGGATAAAGGTAGATGTGCATTTCACTGTCTCTACAGTATTTGCTAACAAAGTAAAGCTTAATGCCCAAACTAAGGGCTAACTATATCATCGCTTACTACTGTAGAAAATGAATGCTCTCCTCAGGCCACACCTCCAGTTCTCCCAGTTTCCAGAGGTTCCCAAGTTTGCTGTCACACAAACTTCCTCTTTGAAGTTATTGGGTTCTTTAGTTGCCTCACTCCAGTACCTAAATAAAGAATTATGTCCATTTGTCCACTTCCAGGGATCTTTGAAATGACAAATCCAGACTTTCGTCCTGAAGGAATCAGCTCCACCACCTTCTGGTTCTCTGTCATGTTTCTCACACTGGCCAGGTCTGTGTGATGAGCTCTGCAGTAGCTCTGGGCCTCAGTCCATGTCATGGGGATGTTTATGTAGACAAATGTCACATTCTGCCCTGAAAACAGACCACAGTTAAGTGCTGTGTCTGATACAATTGTTATGACATGAACAATGTGCGGTATTTTGTGCAACTGAGGCAGTGTTAGTGCAAGGATCCATTCAGATCTACAATGAACAGTTGAACTTGAACCAAAATTATCCAAACTCTCAGTGTAAACTCAATTCTGAATAATTTTTTTACTTTAAACTATTTTTCTCAGTATTCTAATTTTAAACTAAGTTTCAAGTTCAGTTTTCGTTCGAAATCCATCCATCCATTATTGATACACTGCTTTATCCTCATTAGGGTCTCAGGGGGGCTGGAGTCTATCCCAGCTGACTCGGGCGAAGGCAGGAGACATCCTGGACAGGTCAGCAGTCTGTCGCAGGGCTTACATATACAGACAAACAATCACATTCACACCTACAGGCAATTTAGAATGATCAATTAACCTCAGCATATTTTTGGACTGTGGGAGGAAGCCGGAGTACCTGGAGAGAACCCACACATACACAGGGAGAACATGCAAACTCCATGCAGAAAGATCCCAGGACGGCCGTGACGCAAACCGGGAATCTTCTAGCTGCAAGGCGAAAGTACTAACTACTATGCCACCATGCAGCCCTCGTTCAAAATCATTTTCATTTAAATTTTACCTTGAAAATCAGTATTCTGACTTCCTTGCAGCTCATGAAATTACTCAGAAGTTAAACAAGGACATCCTTATGCAAAGTTTGGGAGGTGGATCAAGGATTTGCCTACAAACGGTTGTAGTTTCAGACTGATGTTTGCGTTTGTTGATACTGTACTTAAAAGGCTGTTGAGACTGAGCCTTTTCTCACAAAAACAACTGTGGTGTCACTAAGCAAGAATATGTATGAAAAGCGATCACTGTTCATTTTAAGGCGGTGATGTACACGTTTAGTAACCCCACAGACTGTCATGATCCACCTAAAGGCCTCATCAAATTAGTTTTATTTGACTTTACAAGAGAGTGAGCCAAATTAATAAATACGTTTAAAATGGCAGGATGACCGCTTGTTGTTGTCAAACTGCATTTAGATGACTCAGAGGAAAAGATTCTCTGATCTGAATTATTTGATCAGAACTCCAAGCAACAAGAAGATTTCATGAGTTTCTTTTCAACAGAGATCTGAAAGCTTAGTTGTTGTTGTTGTTGATCTTAAAACTTGAAGGCTTTAAAAACATCTCTTGAGATGAATTGTGAACATTTCTACGTAGTTCACGTTAAGCTGTAATATTAAATGTTTAAAGTTGAATTAGATTTAATTATTTTACACAAGTAGTTCATCCTTGTGTTATTTGCGGTGCAACCTCACTTGTATTTTAACCTTTGTTGTCAATAAAGTCTGTTTAAAAAAAATGAAAAACACGCGTCAGCGTACCGGTCGACGCATGCGCACATCGTTCACTTCCTGCTTCCTGACAGCTGCACAACACTGGCAGCAGAAGCTCACTTGTTCTCCGGGTTTTTCTCTCTAATTTGGCTCCTCTGTCTCCGTGTCCTCCTGTCCGTCTGTCCGTCTGTCCTCTGGTCTCTGTCACGTCTCCATGCGCGCTCCCGTGTGCGCGGCGCTGTTGTTGCTGCTGCTGAGCGATGCGGCGACTCATCAGTTCACTGACCAGGAGATGGCTGCTGTCAGGTACAACACATTGACACACAAGCGGCCACTTTCAGCTTTGGAGACCGCAAAATTGTTGCATATTTTTATTTTTTCATCTCAAAGTGCAGGTACCTTCAATAAATAAGATAGTCTTTGTTATTAAATAGACATATGGGAAATTAACGTAGCTTTTAATTTAATATCCAAAGTGAAATTTGAAGTTTTGAAGTGGTGGAAGGTGAACTATGGCAGCAGTCTGGCTGCATCTATCACTGATTAGTTTTTAATTAATCTTTTGCTCGATACAACCTTTAAAAAATTGTGGAGAACGTCCACAACAATGTCCTAAAGTCATAGGTTTCATTTGAACACAGCTCATAGCCTGCATTCTGGTATATCCTAACTTTTCTGCATTAGTTTATGGTGAAATGTCTTTATCTCTGTAAAAGAAAGCAACGTTCAAGTACCAGGTGACATTTTACAATGTAATGGAATATTTATGGATCTTATTCCATTATAAACTCAGTGGTTGTTTGAGGTTACATTTATTATTTGCAACAAGCATCCCTAGTCTGTGTAGATTTTCGGTCATTTAAGTCATTCCAAATGCTTCAGTAGAAGAAAAACCTGACTTCCTCTTCTGTTCTTAAAGACATTTTACCTACATATAAGAGGCTTCCTCAGTTCTAACTAATTGGTGATGGGTCGCAGGTATTTATTCTCACTCACAAATCACATAGGAAGATAGTGATGTTGCTTGGGAAAGGATTTCAAGACTGCATTGTATGTACCTGATAAGTGGTGTTGTAGATGCCCTCCTCTGTTTGGAGAAGGCTGTTCCAGTTTAACATGGATGACTTCCTTTACTCCTCTCTCAACCTTCTGTCTTCTCCTGTTCAGAATGTAAATATTTCTGTCTTTAAAGGAGTGTATTTTGTGTTTTAGATGCAGGTGGACTGCACAGTCTTGTCCAGAGGAGCTGGCTTTCTGGTGTGTTTTTGGTTTGTTCGGCTCCTCTCCATATAGGCCTGTGCAGTCCTCACTGCATGGCTGTGGAGGTTTATTTCTCAGCTTGTGTTTTAGTGTTTTATCCTCGGGGTGATTCAGTTTTTTTTGTCCCTGACTGCTACTGGGCCTGATGTACACTGGGATGTTGTGAGAACATCCATCTGAATTTCTCAGTGACATCAGGTATATATGGAATGACAGGGTTGTCCCTCCTGCCACTTTTTCTTCTTTGTTTGATGTTGCGCTGTTTTTTCTTCAAATCTTTGCAGACTTAACAAAGTTTCAGTTGGGATAGTTTCAGGTTCTAAGTGTTTAAATGTTGTGCACTCCTTTTGTCCTTTTGTTTTCCCTCTGGTTTGGTTCTAATGCTGTTAATATGTTCTAATAATTAGTGGGAGTCAAACAGTGCATATTTGTCTGTGTACACTTCAGTGCTGAGACCTCAATGTGCTCAAAAAAGTCAGTTTATTTTCCCTGAGGATTCTCCCTTATGTATTTGATGCTGCTTTTCACCAAATTGATCTGTTCTTTGAAGGTTTTGACTTCTTGGGCTTTAATTTTGAACCGGGTGTTGTCCACTTAGTAGCTAGGATTTGTTCTCTTGAAGAACCTCAGTACTCTGATTTCCACTTCAGTGGGTAATACTGGTGCACTTGTGGTACAGTTGTGCTTTTGTCTGGAGAGTCTCTCACTGTATTTAAAATAGGTGTTGGAAAGGCAGAGGTCCAGCAGGGTGCATGTCTAACTGGAGGTGAAGATGGTGTTGTTTAATGAGCTGTCAGAAGATTGCAGAGGTTGTTTTCTGACCGTCTCCACTGCTTCAGATGTATAGGAAATGTGAGGTGACATCAGATGACATCTCCCTCTCTACAGGCTGACACCCAGAGGGGACATGACCATATGTCTTGCTTTTTTCAATCAAAATAATCCAAAGATCTCTAATTATCTGCCAATATTTAATCACAAGGTAAGATAAGCAAAATATCAGCAAATTCCCTTTTAAAATTGATGCTTTAAAAAGACCTCAGTGACTAATTGAATGTCATAATAGTTGCAGATGATTTTCAGCTTTAATCTGCAGGTCTTGAAAAGCTTTGAATTCAGTTCCCTCTACGAAAAAAGGTCTCAGAAGGTTTTTATTATTATGATTATGATATTATGATTATGATTGCTATTTAAAGGTGCAAAACCTGCATTAAAATACATTATGATCTGTGTCATGTCTCAGGCAGCGCATCAAGTCCATGTTCTACCACGCCTACAACAGTTACCTCGACAACGCCTTCCCCTACGACGAGCTCCGCCCACTCACCTGTGATGGACAAGACACCTGGGGCAGGTGAGGCGACGTTGTCGCTGGCTGTTTTTCAAAAAATGATTTTAATATGTGAAGTTCATTTTAAAATACCGTGTATGTCCTGCTAACTAAATTTATTGACAACTTGCCAATCGTACTTTTAGCTTCATTCACATTCACATTTTAATTTTTCCAGTACATTGCCATTTTTTAATTAGAAAATTCTATAAATCTCTGCTAAGTTTGTTGGATTCAACAGCATTTGTTGCACTCTTTAAGCAGCGTGATAACCAGTGGACTTTCACATTGCTGTCTTGATTAAAGTGTTCTTTTTTTAAAATCTTAGGTACCATTTTGCCTGACTCGTTACTGCCTGTAGGTTCTTGGTTTTTCTATGTTTAAAAATTGTCAATGATAAAATGTTTCCATCTATGTTGTTTCCATAGTTTCTCTCTCACTCTGATTGATGCCCTCGACACTCTGCTGGTAAGACCTGGAAAAGATTTTTTAAAAATTGAAGGCAAAAATATTTTAAAATGTGAATAAAATGTATAGAAAAAAAATGTTGTTAGAGAAAAGTTTGATTCTTGGCCCCTGTTATTGCAGCTTTCAGATGAAGGCATGACTATATTTTATAATAAATTTAAATACAATGTGTCTCCAAAGGTTTTGGGAAACCGTACAGAGTTTCAGCGTGTAGCATCACTTCTCCAAGACACTGTGGACTTCGACATTGACGTCAATGCATCTGTGTTTGAAACCAACATTAGAGGTACGAAGGGAGATGATATTTCAGATTTAGTGAGGAATATTATGTTCAGAACTGAGTATTATATGTGTGTGTGTTTTCGTGTGTAGTGGTGGGTGGTCTGCTGTCGGCCCACCTGCTGGCAGGGAGGGCAGGGATGGAGCTGGAGCCTGGTTGGCCTTGTTCAGGACCACTGCTGAGGATGGCCGAGGACGCCGCCAGGAAACTACTGCCTGGTAAAAATACACACACAAGCAATTTGAGACAAAAGTCTATATTTGTAACAGATTACTTATTTATATGTGCTGAAGGTTTCAAGCCATAACACGCTGTATGAATGCTTCCAGCATTTCAGACTCCTACTGGGATGCCGTACGGTACGGTGAACCTGCTGCACGGCGTCAGTCCCACCGAGACACCTGTCACCTGCACTGCCGGCGTGGGAACCTTCATCCTGGAGTTTGCTATGCTGAGTCGATTAACTGGAGACCCGACGTTTGAGAATGCAGCCCGCCGAGCTCTGAGAGCCCTATGGAAGACCAGATCTGACATCGGACTGGTAATTTGTCTGTGTTTGGTTCTCTGAAATCCAAATTATCCAACCCTCATTAACATTCATCCATGTAAATAAAACTGAATGCAAATACATTAACTAAGCAATCAAAAATCATCTAATGAGCAACCCTAGTCTAGTCCATAGTATCCCTAAACTAGTTCACAACAACTTCAGGCCAATAACTTGCATCACTAGGCTAGTATGAAGCTTAACTATGTGTGAGTCCATAGTGTCCCTAGGCTAGCAACTATCCTCCCCAGGTTGCATTAGCATCTTGCAGATTAGTCATTGAGCCTAGATGGAATGTAAGTTTTCTTTTAATGTCAAGCAACAAAAAAATTGTAGCATGATATGATGATCTACTTTGTCCTATTTTACATCACAAAGCCTGCGACGTGACTGTCGCACTAATGCCAAGTCTAATACAGTATATATATTGACAGTGCGTAAATTGCAATGTAAATGCTTAGGGAAGATTTAAGAGACTTGACTTCTCAGTTGCAGCTGTTGGTATCCTTTTTATCACCTCCTGTCTGTGAGGTGCTACATCAGTCAATGCAATAATGATGTAGTGTTATAAAAGAAGGCGATATCTCCTTTCTGTCCAGGTGGGGAACCACATTGATATCCTGTCTAAAAAGTGGGTGGCTCAAGATGCTGGGATCGGAGCGGGTGTCGATTCTTACTTTGAGTATCTGGTGAAAGGAGCCATCATGCTGCAAGACGAAGAGCTGCTTAACATGTTCCAGGGTAAAGCTCACAACACTGTCCTTTCTCCTGCTACTAGATAACAGTTTGCTGTTTTTATTACATTATTTTAATTGCCGTGTGTATGTAGGGTGGGGTTTTCAGTTCTTATTTGATCTGTATGACCATGAAAATGAAAAAAACAAACACAAAAAAATCACCTGATATGTAGTAACCAAACCCTGTCCAGTTAGATCTGTGGACTAGTCAGTGACATCCCTTGACACTTGCATCTCTTGGCTAGTCCATAACAAGCCTAGAATAGTCTGTAGCATCTCCAGACTTACCAATAGCATTCTTTGGCTAGTTCACAGCATCCCTAGACAAGCATTTTTCAACCTTTTTTGATGCATGGTGCATTTTTTGTATTGGCACACTACCAAATAAAAATATTACAAAATGACACACTGTAGTCTAATACAGTACACACTTCAGAAGTTTACCAATTATCTCACACAAAGCAGCAGTGTTAATACCTTGCTATTTCTGGCTGACTGGGAACATTTTAAGGTTGGCAGTTTCCAAATGTTGTTGTCAGAGGTGCACCTTTGAAAGAAATCCATTTATTTTACCTGTACTTGTAAGCAGGTTTTCATTCCGGCCTTGCACTCGTGTGTTCACTTCATTCAGATGCTGAAGTAAATCTGCCACGCATGCCAGCCTTGGATACCACTCATCATTTGCAAGCAGCTTTGCATCGTCGCATGTCTTGTTAGTCAAAAACACTTTTAGTTCCTCCTGCAGCTCAAACACACAGGCCAGCACTTTGCCACGAGACAACCATTGGACCTCTGTATGAAACAATAAAGCTTTATGCACTGCTCCCATTTCCTAACACGAAGATGCAAATACGCGGCTTTTTACAGGCCTTGTTTTTACAAAGTTTATCATACACAACATCATCCAACACTGGAGTTAGGTCTGCTGATCGAGTTTTGGCAACAAGTGCTTCACTGTGCAAAAAACAATGCGAAACAGTAACCTCTGGGTGTCTCTCTTTCACTCTGTTAATGAAGCCTTTGGTACCGCTGTTCCATCAGTGCAAACACTCGTGTAGTTTTCCCACGGAAGTCCTCCTTGTTCAATACATTCTGATGTGACCAGAAAAATTTCCTCCCCTGTTGTTTTTTCTGGCAATGTCTTGCAAAATAGGAAGTTCGCCCTGATGACATCTCTATCCACAAAACACACATATGCCAAGAGTTAAGAATGTCAACTATTCAATTCAATTCAATTTTATTTATATGGCGCCAATTATAGGTTAAATTGTCTCAAGACGCTTTACAGAACCCATATGCCTGAACCCCCAGAGCAAGCCCTAAGGCGACAGTGGCAAGAAAAAACTAACTAATATCCATAGACTCATCAAGTTACAATGCAAATTTTCCACTGATGTGCATCTTTTCCAGAACAACACTTTCGATGTCTGCAGAAATGTCATCAATACATCTGGAAATTGTGTTATCTGAGAGAGAGACTTAAGCTTCTTCTTTAGCTACATTCGGGCTGAGCATATAATTTACATTGGCTGTGCAGACAGGTAGTATTAATGTGTCTGCCACAGTGTGCGGCTTTTTTGATTTTGCCACAAGTTCAGCTACCTGATAGCTAGCTGTGAGAGCTCTCTCGCTCACCTTTGTGGTTTTTTTCATTTAAGTTGCCTGTTTTTCAGTGTGCTCTCACAGGTGAACAAAATAGTCTGCGTTTTTGTTTTGAAGTGTTTCGTTTGCAGATAGCGTTGACGCTTGCTTGTTACCATGGCACTGTTGGATAGCTTTTCCCTAACACACCAAGCACAATGGAGTTGGTGCAGTAGGATCACTGGTGAAAATGAATCCAAATAAAAGAAATCTTTTGCTGTATTGCCTCAAGCTCAACATTTTTGCTTTTGTTTGAGCACCACTCATTCTAGGACCTTCATCTGGGTCAGAAATGTGTTCAAGGCCCACTTCGGAGTTTGTATTGTTCCATTTCAAATATTTATCCATCGCTGTCACCATTACCACTTCCAAGCATCACTAGCCTAATTCTGGTCTTAAATTGAGAAGGTCATCAGAAACCTGCTGCCCCCCACTTGCATTGAAAAATATTTACACTACACTGCAGGCAGAGGAATACAACAATGGGAAATCATTTACAGTCACTAAATAGTAATTTCTGGACTAATTTAGTGAAATTGAATGATATCCCGTGGCAAGTGTGCCATGTGAAAATCACTGCCCAAGGCTGGTCGGTATTATCCTTTGACTGATCAGTATTATCCCCATGCTAATGACTGCCATCCCCAGGTTGACATGTAGCATGCTGAGGTTAGTCAGTTGCAATATGAAATCAAGTTGCTAACTGTCATGCCTTTTCTCAGCTTACGATCAAGCCATTCAGAACTACACTCGTTTTGACGATTGGTACCTGTGGGTGCAAATGCATAAAGGAACAGTGTCCATGCCTGTTTTTCAAAGTCTGGAGGCCTTCTGGCCCGGCCTGCAGGTAGGAAACATTACCTGACTACACAAACACTCACAATATTTTCCAGTACTTGTATTGAAATTGTTATCTTTCATGACTTTTGTGTGTTTCAGTCTCTCCTGGGAAACCTGGACAGTGCCGTCAGAACATTTCAGAACTATTATTCGGTGTGGAGACAGTTTGGAGGTCTGCCGGAGTTTTATAGCATCCCCCAGGGTTACACTGTGGATAAGAGAGAGGGATACCCGCTGAGGCCAGGTCAGACCAGTAACTGATTAACCAGCTTTTTAAAGAGTCATTTGTGTGTATTGCATCATGCCGTATCAAATCAATGTATGTTTCTTTATGCTAACTTTGCATGTTTGCAGACATTCAGGGGAAAAAGGGACGTAACAGTTTATATCAGAGCTCCCAAAAAACCTGAATAGTATTTTTTTTTCATTCTGACTGAAATAAGAAAAAAATGGCCTATTTTAGGAATGCTATTTGCTAGCCTAGGAATGCAAGTGACTAGCCTAGGAATACTATGGACTAGCCTATGCTATGTACTAACATAGGCATACTAGTGGCTAGCCCAGCGATGCTACGTGCTAGCTTCAGCAGTGCTCCTTCCTAAATGTTTTCCTGCATGTTTGAAATTACTGCTACAAAAGTCAATGTTCTTGGTTAGTTCGTGCAGCAGAGGGAGTGTTGAAGGCAACAACATGTCATGTCTTTGAATTGAATTTTACTTCATGTGTGGGAATAAAACTGTAAACTGTGATTAGTACATCTTGCATACTCTCAGTTTTGTAGTGTGAAAATCTCCATGTGGTTCAGCTCAGCAACTTGAGGACTACTTACAGTGGGTACGGAAAGTATTCAGACCCCTTTAAATTTTTCACCCTTTGTTTCATTGCAGCCATTTGCTAAAATCAAAAAAGTTCATTTTATTTCTCATTAATGTACACTCAGCACCCTATCTTGACAGAAAAAAACAGAAATGTAGAAATTTTTGTAAATTTATTAAAAAAGAAAAACTGAAATATCACACGGTCATAAGTATTCAGACCCTTTACTGTGACACTCATATTTCACTCACCTGCGGTCCATTTCTTCTGATCCTCCTTGAGATGGTTCTACTTCTTCATTAGAGTCCAGCTGTGTTTAACTAAACTGATTGGACTTGATTAGGAAAGGCACACACCTGTCTATATAAGACCTTACAGCTCACAGTGCATGTCAGAGCAAATGACAATCATGAGGTCGAAGAAACTGCCCAAGGAGCTCAGAGACAGAATTGTGGCAAGGCACAGATCTGGCCAAGGTTACAAAAGAATTTCTTCAGCACTCAAGGTTTCTAAGAGCACAGTGGCCTCCATAATCCTTAAATGGAAGAAGTTTGGGACGACCAGAACTCTTCCTAGACCTGGCCGTCCAGCCAAACTGAGCAATCGTGGGAGAAGAGCCTTGGTGAGAGAGGTAAAGAAGAACCCAAAGATCACCGTGGCTGAGCTCCAGAGATGCAGCAGGGAGATGGGAGAAAGTTCCACAAAGTCAACTATCACTGCAGCCCTCCACCAGTCGGGCCTTTATGGCAGAGTGGCCCGACGGAAGCCTCTCCTCAGTGCAAGACATATGAAAGCCTGCATAGAGTTTGCCAAAAAACACATGAAGGACTCCCAGACTATGAGAAATAAGATTCTCTGGTCTGATGAGACCAAGATTGAACTTTCTGGCGTTAATTCTAAGCGGTATGTGTGGAGAAAACCAGGCACTGCTCATCACCTGCCCAATACCATCCCAACAGTGAAACATGGTGGTGGCAGCATCATGCTATGGGGGTGTTTTTCAGCTGCAGGGACAGGACGACTGGTTGCAATTGAAGGAAAGATGAATGCGGTCAAGTACAGAGATATCCTGGAAGAAAACCTCTTCCAGAGTGCTCTGGACCTCAGACTGGGCCGAAGGTTCACCTTCCAACAAGACAATGACCCTAAGCACACAGCTAAAATAACAAAGGAGTGGCTTCGGAACAACTCTGTGACCATTCTTGACTGGCACCGCCAGAGCCCTGACCTAAACCCAATTGAGCATCTCTGGAGAGATCTGAAAATGGCTGTCCACCAACGTTCACCATCCAACCTGACAGAACTGGAGAGGATCTGCAAGGAAGAATGGCAGAGGATCCCCAAATCCAGGTGTGAAAAACTTGTTGCATCATTCCCAAGAAGACTCATGGCTGTACTAGCTCAAAAGGCTGCTTCTACTCAATACTGAGCAAAGGGTCTGAATACTTATGACCGTGTGATATTTCAGTTTTTCTTTTTTAATAAATTTGCAAAAAATTCTACATTTCTGTTTTTTTCTGTCAAGATAGGGTGCTGAGTGTACATTAATGAGAAATAAAATGAACTTTTTTGATTTTAGCAAATGGTTGCAATGAAACAAAGTGTGAAAAATTTAAAGGGGTCTGAATACTTTCCATACCCACTGTAAGTCTTGCAATTCATGCCTGTCAGATGAGCTGCCAAACACAATTTCTTACCCTCCTGCCTCTGTGTATGTTTGTTTTAGAGTTAATAGAGAGTGCCATGTACCTGTTCAGGGCCACAGGCGACCACACCTACCTCCAGCTGGGCTTCGACGCTCTGGAGTCCATCGAGAGGATCGCCAAGACGCCCTGTGGATATGCCAGCGTAAGTCCAAATGTCTGCTGTTTACAGAGCATGCGGTGGTCTGCATACATTAAACACCAATAACAAAATACACTTAAAAAACATTACGCCTGATATGGCTGAGATAGAATTAAAATCTAAAGCAGCTCAGGCATCTCAGCTAAAACTGCGCTCCTGAGGCTGATTTTTCAGATTATCAAAAATCTGATAATCAGGCTGTGTGTAGATTCTTGCAGTATCATACAGCTCACCAAATGCTCTGTTGAACTGCTTCATATGAAGTAAATCAGAATGTTCCACGGTGAAGCACAGACACCTGCACAGTCCAAAAAATCTGTGACACCTGTTCACCATCAGTCCTTTTAAGAGGAGACATTGCAGATAAACAGAGCAACATTTTAACCAGCAGATATCATCATCAAGCAGTTTATTACTTCCAACACTGCAATGATTTTTTATATTACAACTTTGTCTAAATTGTAAATTAAGTTTGAATATGCAAATGAGGTGTCATGTATCTCATAATTACCCAGTTTATAGAGTAGAGTAGAGTAGAAACCTCAATATGGGATACTTTTTTCATTGTGTTGACATTTTCAAGTCAAAGGTTTTAACAGAGGGCATTTTAGATGTTCTGTTTTCATCAGCCTGTAAATGAAAAATACTGTCGAACAGCCAGGAAAAAAAACAAATCGCATTTTTATGTTCTTTAAATTAGCCTTAATTGATACATGAATATACTTCTCTGTAAAAGTGTTCAGAATCGAGATGAAAGTAAAACTGGAAAGTCAAGGACAAATGGAGATTTCTGACTCAGAGAAAAACAGCAAACTTGGCCTTTAAAGACATGTTTTAGAAAATGTCATTCATTTTTATTGGAGGCCACTGTTTCAACCAAAAGTTTTCATAATGAAACTTCCCCCGTTGACGACATTATTTTCATAATATTTTTTTATATTACAAATTTTCTGAAATTTTATGTTTAAATTCAAATGAAGAATTACATCATTAAATATGCACATATTTTCATACATTTCCACTAGACAAAGTAGTAAAATAAAAACATACATGCGTATTTTGGATGTTTTCTTTCCACTATTCCAGAAGAAGACATGTTATGGGAGCAAAATTTACCAAAAATTCAAAATTGACCAGTGTTTGGCTGCCTGTGGCTTCTTTCACTTTGCAAAAAAAAAAAAATAAATAAATAAATAATCCGGCTGAAGAGTCGTAGTTTGGACAGATTCAACATGCATCACAGACTGTGCTTGAAATGTTTACATGTCACAACCTCCAGGGAATGTTTCAAGTGTTGCAGGAGCATTGAGAGCTGTTCATCACGTGCACGAGGAGACCACTTCAACGGGGATAGTGGCCAGATTTAAATCGGATACGGTTTTTGATTATTATGGCCACAGTCTCGGAGCTTTTTGATCACATCTCTTATATATAAATCTTGCCTGTTTTGGTCTCACATGGTTTAATTTTTAAAATTTGAACTGTCTGTCATCTGTAAAGCACGTGGAGCTGCTGTATATATAAGGACAGTGGTGACTGAACAGTGTTAAATCCAAATACCATCCTGCAGGTTAAAGACCTGCGAGATCACCAGCTGGACAACAGGATGGAGTCCTTTTTCCTCGCTGAAACCATAAAATACCTCTACCTGCTCTTTGACCCCACCCACTTCCTGCATGGCGGAGGGACGGAGGGCGACGGTTCCTGGGAGGAAGGCGGTGATGGGGGGCAGTGTGTTTTAGGGGCTGGGGGGTTCATCTTCAACACAGAAGCTCATCCTCTGGACCCAGCGGCGCTCTACTGCTGCAGCCGCCACGCCCAGGACCATCAGGAGCTCCGAGACATCCTGCTCAGCCTGTCACAGCCCGACGGTCGATCAAAACCGCCTGCCAAGCAAACAGAAGACCCTCCACCCAACCCGTCAGACAGCATTGCTCTGAAGCCAGGAGAAAAGAGGACGCCTCCACTGCTGTCCTGCCCCGTTCAGCCATTCAACGCTCGGCTGTCCATCTTTGGACAGGTGTTCACCGACAACACCTGACACTTCAGGATCACCTCTCAATGACTTTATGAGGCCCTGACGCATGATGGCTCATTGGTTTAAAAGTCCACATTTATTCACTGTCACATGAAAAGTCAGGTGGTTTTCAAAAATGACCACTTTTTACGAAAGGCCAACAGGATGAATTAAAAAATCTGTTGGAGTTCTGATGCTCCAGTTTTGATCCAAGAGATTCACCACTATCCAGGATGCTGGTTTTGAGCTTTGACTGTAGCTGGGACCAGTGAGACCTGAACTCAGATTTGCTTTGCCGACACTGTTTTAACTTAAACTGATAGTAAAGTATATTTTTATTTATTAAAAATGTTTTGTAATTTTATGTTTGTCTCATTTGTTTCAAATTGGAGACTCAGAAATGAGAAGAGGGAGGATTGTGCATCAGGGTTTACATTACCATTTGAGTGAAGACCTAATATTTAGAGGTAAAAAAGAAAATTGCTTGAATTTAACAAATCTGCTCCTTTTAAATGGGAACTCCGCACCGAGTTCCTGTAGCATTTTTTTGTTTGTCTGCAACTCTGGGGCTTTCTGTATCATCAGAATCAGGTTAAAAGTGTACTGTTAATATTATGGCGGAAGATCGAGGACATGCATGTCAGAAAATGTGTTGTAGATTAACTGTAGTACCTGGTTACACAACCAGATGGAAACCCATACACAAATCCATTACTGCTTAATCCTCTGTAGGGTCACAGGGGGCTGGATTCTATCCCAGCTGACTTAAGGTGAAGGCAGGGAACACCCCGGATGGGTCACCAGTCTATCACAGGGCTACATAGAGACAGACAACTCACATTCACACGTACGGACAATTTAGAATCACTAATTAACATCTTAATGTTTTTGGACTGTGGAAGGAAGACAGAGTATCTGGTGAGAACCTACGATGCTCAGGGAGAACATGCAAACTCCACACAGAAAGACCCCAGGCTGGGATGCGAACCAGGGATCTTCTAGCTGCAAGGCCAGAGTGTCACCATGCAGCCCTGGTGGAAACCCTTACTGGTTAATACTGTAGGGACCATAGGAGGCAGTCACATGAGCTACAGACATTTCATGTTGGCAAGCAGAGAGCTTTGTGAGGGTTTAGCTAACTATGAGTATGAACATCGCAAAGATTTCTGTGATGTTTAATGCTGTGAGTTCATGTTATCAAGGCTTCTAGGGATCAAGTGCGTTTGTCTTTTTATGGTCCTTTTGCTAATATAGCAGAGCTGCTTTAGCAGAACTGTAAGTAATCTGTGGTTTTGATTAGACAGTTACTGATTGATAAGATTGCTGATTATAAGTTTCAAAAAATTGTCAGAAATTTGCACCCATATTTGACAGATGGACGTGAATTTTTAGTGGTTAAATCAATGACTGGAGAGGGACTTGAACCTTATATTTAATCAGTCCACACTGACTCTGAGAGCCATGTCTGCACATTAACATGAAACCCATGCACAGTATGAGTTATAATTCCTGTGTTAATTTGAGTGTTTGGTTTGTTTTGGTATGTATGTAGGCAAGCCAAAAGGCTTAAAACCCCTAGTCTAAATTACAGGCTTGTTTACAACCACACAGTTTGAGTGGAGACAAATAGGTCACAACTGCTCAAAACAACACAACGAGGCTGATATCAGGAGTCCCAGAGTCTCCTCAGGTCACTGAGCTACAGCAGCAACTCTCATCAGAACTGTTTAGGGTCTCCTCAGGCTTCAGACTCAGAGCTTTAGGATCATCTAACAGTTTCTGAAAATCTTCCTTTTGATGGTGGATCTTCTAAAATGGACACTCCAACAGTTGCATCCTAAAATGCTACAGCCTCTTCAATGTGAATATTTTCTGGTTCCATTCCTCCTCTTTGACAGTAAATTAAATATCTTTGAGTTGTGGACAAAACAAGACATTTGCCATATTGGTCTTCAGGAACCAGTGATATTTCAGAGGTCAAATAGCTAACTGATTGCAGAAACTACAGAAATATCTGTTGGTTGCAACCCTAGTATTGCGCAGCCTTTTGACAGTGGTCCTGATAATGTTATATGCAACCGATCTACATAAACATTAAGCTGTTAGCCAGATAAAACATATCATTTATGAACTCAAGCATTTCTACTGACAGTACTAAAATAAAGTTCTACCAACTTGCATGCATTTTAATAATGTCATGGATGTGAAAAATGCATTTAAAAGGTTGTGTCTCTCAAGAATCCCCAGGTAGCAACAATCAGGACTAACACAGAGTTAATTTTGTTAATGTTAAGGAACTTTCATCATGGTAACAATTATAACCACATAGCGAAGGTTAGGGAACAATTCTGGTCAACAATTGTCAGCTTTAGTACAAGTCTATCAAAATTAGGATGAACAGAATTTCATTCATGTTTATAAAGAGAAGCTGTATTTATATAGTTTACTGTGCCAGCTGCCATTTTGGGAAATTGGATAAAATTCTTAAGTTGAGGTTGAGAAACTTTACTCACGTTACCAAGTAGGAAATTTGACATCCATTTCATCCAATTCTGAACTCCCACGTTGCCACTGAATGCAGCAGTAGTTCAGGCTGTGATGATGTCATCAGAAGCTATATCTTTTTTAAACAACAAACAAGGAAAAAGCTTGTATGTAATGTTCATCTTGTAAACATTATTTAATACAACATCAGTTGTAGGCTAACAAAATAAGTTCGATCATCTTGCCTATTTTTTCTGAACTACAGTCACCTAAAAAAAAAAATTTAAATCTTGTCATGGTGACACAGTGATTGGTTAACTGGGTGGTATCTATAGACTGTATATGTAAGATAACGTAGCCTCTATGTCTGAAAAAGGCCTTAAACCTGCATTCTCTGAAAAAAATCATAGTATGGAGGTAAAATTCTGCCTGGCTTCGTTAAATATACTAAAGTTATTAAAAACAGCTGATACTGATTCATCAGATGGAAGGAATGATTTATTTCTCATGTGAAAACACAGTTTCTAGATGCTTCAATACTGCATTATGTTAATTGTGTAAATGATGGTCCCCCTTGTGAAAAATCAAGGATAAAATTAGGCATTTTTTAGGGAAGGGCTGTTTTGTGATTGACACCATGCTATGTTAACATCATGTACACGTGTTCTTATGGAGTTCTTGGTCAGATCTCAGGCCCAGTTTCAAAAAACTAAGCTGTACTCAAGGCTTCAAAACAGCACTAAACAAACCAACATCCATTTTTAAATATGCAATCCAATATAAATCCATCAAAATGAACATCTAGATGGTGCACAAACATGATGGTGTCTGTGTTCAATCCTGTGGCTGTAACTGTGTGGAGCAGCCAGAGGGAGGCAGTGTTTATCCATCACCAGGCAGTCAGCATCCTGCAGACACCTCCAGAGACTAGGTGGGATGTAACATGTATTTAGAAAGAACCACATGCGTCTCATTTATACGCTGCATGAGTTTTATTTCTGAAATTATTTCTAGCATGCTTCTAGATTTAGATTGTCTTATTTGCATTGCATATAACAACCTGAGAAGCAACATCAGGGTTTCTCAGGCTTCTTTCCATGTTCTTTAGAAAGTTCCATCTAGCAGTTTTGTTGCAAGCAGCAAGCTAGAGTTATCCATAAAGTTGGACATTATGCTGTGTCCCTTAAAGCTGTCATCAACAGTCTAATTCCCATTGATAACCCATGTATCGCTGTGTTTCAGAGCAATAGTTCACTGTCTGGTGTCATTTTAGGAGGACCACCGCTGCAGCTCTGATTAGTGGTACATGGCTCCTTCTGTAGCTCCTGATTAGCACTGCTTCAACCAATTTTTACTGGGTCTGCAACGATCCTTTTCCATCCTTGTAAAGTCTCACAGTCACAACTTTCCTATTCTCTCACAGCTCTTTTCCATGTGGAGCCATGATCCAGATAGACACAGCTGAAACTGACAACGTTCTGGTGTTCACAGCTCCTTTTATAATTTGAGTTTGTGTACTTATTGGACATTATAGGTGTGCTCAGTTTTGTGTCGGTGATCACAGGTCTATTCCCTTTTGTGTTTTTTTTTTTTTTTTAAAGGAAAAGTGGCACCATTTATCAGCCCCAAACATTAAAAACAGCAAAGAAGCATCAGACTGTCAACTTTCCAGCTTTCCTTTGAATGAATCCGTCTGGAAAATGAACCAAACTAAACTAAAATGGTGTGATATTTCTGATCAAAATCATTTCATTCTACAACATCTTTTTAAAAATCTGCAGTAAAACAACCCATTTAGTTGCTCCTCAACTATGAAGCTGTGAATGTGAGCAAAAATCATGTGACAAAAATTCAGGGAGTATTCAGCAGACCTGGGCTGAACTGCAGGCTGTGTTTACACGGAGCAGATATGAAGCAAGTATGGAAACTCATTCAAAATGATAAGCATTAAAATTTTAAGGGTATGAAAAGCCACCATTTTTTTTAGTATTGGTAAAATAATCAAGGAAATTAATCTTAGATTTTTCTTTTTAAAAAATGATGGCACAATAACTGTCACACTGCACAGAGCACAGCTGAGTTCTGTCTACTTCTAGCTATGATTTTGCTGTTTCCATAGAGGTGCAGGACTTTATATTGCAGTAAAATATGAGCTCACAGTGAGTAAAATGTGACAGGAGGAAAACATGCCTGAAAACTGCTTCAGAGGCTTGAAACTTTATTTTAAAATGAAAATGCTTCAGTATGGATGCAGGATGAGTGCCAGTCAATAGACTTTTAGAAAGTCGCTGAAATATGAGTTGTTAAAAAAAAAAAAAAAAATTTCCATAGAGGCCATATTTGTGCTATACGCAGTCTGTGCTTATTGGTTGGATGTTTCTGGGTTTGGCTGACAAATCAGATGACTGACTTTCTATGGGAAGGAACAGGACATGTGTCATACAACTGCCATCTTTCATGGAAGTCTTCCTTAGATTTCTATAGAGAACTCTTTGATTGAACCGTTTCCAGACCAGAAACGCTTCTGTTGGAAATATAAAGCAGCTTTTTCTTGAAATCAAAGTTGGCTCGGTTCTTATTGTACAATAAAATATAATGATTCGACTGAACAAAACAGCTCAACAGTTTACATCAATCTTTCTGAGTTAAGACAACTTCTAATGAGATTATGTGCAACCAACACAATACATTAAGTGAGAGGAATAAACCTTTCTTCAGTCAGAAGTATTTTTAATATCCACTCCCTTAATGATTGGCTTCATAAACACTTAAAGTTTATTACTCAAAATTAAGTTGTTCAAACTAGTTTTTCCACATTATTTAAAAGAAGTTATGCCCCTTATTAGTATAATCATGAAGTTTTTGAGCAGATATCTATTTAATAAATTACATTTTCTCTATTTAGATTTTCTAATTCAATTAAGTTTGACTTTGAATTATACACAATATTAAGTTGATACAATTACCAACATGATTATGTCAAGCCAACTCATTAAATAATGTTTGCAACTTAAAAGGTTTATCTAAATCAGTAAATAATACATTTGGATCACCTTGAATAAATGTTTACAGTGTAAGTATGGAAGGTTGCATGTTGCCAGTGTCTTTCCCCAGGAGTCAGCAGATGGTTTTTATTCTGTAAAAATAAACATTGTCGAAATAGATCTCTGCTGTGACATCTTCACAAATGACATTAAAATGGCCTGAAGGGGATTTGGTATTGGGGAAGTGGGATGGAGGAGCAAGAAAGGGTGAAAAGACGAAAGGGAGGAAGAAGATGAACGTCAAAGCGAAAGAAAAAAACAGAAGAAACGAAGTGGAGCAAGAGTTGCAGACAGAGGAAGGAAACAAATAGTGAAATGAAAATGAGGAATCTGGGAGGGATGAAGAAAAATCTTTGACAGGGCATCACTCTTTATCAACTGTTTATCTGCAGCTGACGAATGACAGCAGAGGAGGAAGTGAACTTTAGCATTGAAGGTAATAAATATAGTCAGATTTATCAATAGAGTTTTGATCACCAGAAGGCAAAAGGCATCTGCTTCACAGACGCTGGGGTCATTCCATAAAAAATCCACCAAATCTAAAAAGTTCCCACCTGTCCCCATTCAGAATCAGCTGATCTTTACAATGACTTTAGTATATTTTATGGAGCCATGCAAAATTCTACCTTTGTATTAATATTGTTTTCAGAGTTACAGTATCAAAATAAGCCTGTACTAGACAATTCTTGTGACACAGAAGGAATTATGGTTAGAAGATGAGTCTGATATCAAAATGTAGGTAAAAATAAGATGTTTAATATGTGATAACTTGTTCTGGCCAACCACCTATCCCACATGGTGATATGATCCTTGAAAGTTTACCCAGAATGCAATTTTTAAAAGTTTTCCCCAGTGAAAACAGATACATCCAGGGTACCAGTGTTTGTTTCTGTTATGTCAGAGGCACCATTACTGGTGCTGTTTTGCTCTTAAAAGTATGACATATCCCTTCATATTAATGCTCAAATTTGGGTACAGAAAAAAATAATTTGCTGAACAAAAACACCTGACACCTAAATTGGACTTAAAATGGATTTTGTTCCAGTTTTAACAGCTCAAAATAGTTTTTCACCCCTAAAAATATGAGTCTATCTCTTTTATGTATGGAGATGGCTCAAATTCTAGAAAAAGTAAGTGGGAAATTTTGACCCACGTCTGTGTAGTTGAAGGGCCTGTAACTTGGAAAATATTCATAGTATGAAGGAAAAAAATGTACATTGCTTCATTAAGTATTGTGAAGTTACAAAATAAGCCGATTCTGAGGGGTCAGATGGGAAACACTGAAGGATTCATGTCTTTATATCCACTCATAGGAAGGACTCGTTTTAAAGTTATTATGTTGGTAACACCATTACATCATCAAGTCAAAGTAACATTTAGTGACACAGTAAAAGTTCTCATTTTGAAGAAAAAAGTCTCTGTTCTGATAATTATCATTTAATCTGATGTAATAACGTGCCAAAATTTTTACTGCTGTAGCTGCTTCATATACAACAGACCTGTGGAGTGGTTCCCAACCTGAGGGTCGGGCCCCTCTGGAGGCTCACCAAATACACTGCCTGTCTGAAAAATAAATAAGTAAATAAATAAAATTCACCACTTGAATTTAACTAAGCAAATACTCCAGAACCTTCCATTGGATTATTACTGCAGTGATAAATAAGTTTCAGCAGCATCTCAGTTAACCCTGCAGTGAGGAGCTTCTCATTTCTTAAACAGTCGTGTCAGAAAACATCCTGTGGTCTTAGAAAGGATGTCAATCTGTCTCAGAAGAGTCAAATTATTGGCCTGCATCGAGCAAAGAAAACTTAGGAGATTTCTGAAACTATGAAAATCGGGTTAAGAACCATCCAACGCATTATTAAAACCTGGAAGGAAAGTGGTGAACCATCATTTTTGAGGAACAAATGTGGTCAGAACTAACTCTTATGTGATCATAGGAAATCAACAGTAGAACCCACAGTTATGTTTAATAGTGAAAGTAAAAGCATTTAAACACGCACAATGTGGAGGGAACTCAAGGATTGGGACTAAACAGCTGTGTAGCTCTAAGAAAACCACTGATCAGTGAGACTAATCAGAAAAAAGGCTTCAGTTTGCTATAGAGCATAAAGATTGGACTCTGGAGCAATGAAAGAAGGTCATGTGGTCTGATGAGTTCAGATTTACCCGGTTTAAAAATGATGGGGGCATCAGGGTAAGAAGAGAGGTGGATGAAGTGATGCACTCATCATGGCTAGTGCCTACAAGCCTGTGGGGGTTATGATCTGGGGTTGTTAAGGTTCAGCAACGTTATGTTCCCAAAGAATGAGGTCAGCTGACTACCTGGATATAGTGAATGACCAGGTCTTTCCATCTTCCCTGATGGCATGGAAATATTCCAAGACGACGATGCCAGGATTCATTCATTCACATTGTGAATGAGTGGATCAGGGAGCATGAGACATCATTTTCACACATGGATTGGCCTCCACAGAGTCCAGACCTCAGCCCCATTGAGAATCTTTGGGATGTGCTGGAGAAGACTTTGCACAGCGGTCTGACTCTCCCATCATCAATATAAGATCTTGATGAAAAATGACTGCATCTCTGGACAGAAATAAATGCTGTGACATTGCAGAAGCTTACTGAAACGATGCCATGGCAAATGTGTGTCGTTCTCAGACATTAAGGCAGTCCAATGAAATATTAGAGCGTGCAAATTTTTTTTGGACGGGCAGCATAAATCTGTCGGGCCATAAGATGATTAGTGACGTGATCCTCCTTCTTTTTTTATTTCTTCTGTCCCCCTACATTTCTGTTTTGTCCTTTCCTTTTGTCACCTTCTCTCATCCCTCTTCTTTTTTCCTCTCTTCTCTTTTCATTATCTCTTCTTCTCCCTTACCTTTCCTTCCTTTTCCATTTCTTACTCTTCTTTTCTCTCCTCCTTCAACTTCTCTCTTTTTCCCATCCTTCTTCTGTTTTCATCTGTTTTCTTTCCTGCATCTTGTTGGTTTTCTTTCCTCCTCTACTCATTGTCTCCCCTCCCGTCTTTTCTTCTTCCTCTCTCCTTTCCCTCCCATTCTCTCCTTCATCCTTGTCATCTTTTTGTTTCCTTGTCTCCTCTCCTCTTCCATTTCCTCTCTCCTCCACTCTTGTGTTCTTTCCTCCTGTCTCTTATCTCCTTTTCCTCTTCCCTTTCCTTCTCTCGTATCCTCTCCTTTCCTTTCTTTTCCTCTTCTTCTTTCCTCCCCTTGTCTCCCTTTTCCTTTCCTTTTCTCCTCTCCTCTGTTATCTACCCTTAAATCTCCCCTCCTCTCCATTACTCCTCCCTGGTATCTCCCCTGCCTCTGTTCTCCCTCCTCCTCCCTTTATTCTCTCCATCTGTCTCTCATTTTTTTACACCTCCTCCTCCTAATCCCTCTCTCTGTATAGGTGGTTTTTCTCACTTTTGCTTAACCTGCTCATCACTCCATTTTCACCCATATCCCTTCATCTCTCTCATTCCTTCTTTTTACATCCCCTTTTTGGTTTCACCTCCACTTTTACTCCTACCTTTGATTTTATTCTTTCCTCTTAAATCTGCGATTTACTTCCCCAGCTCTTCTTTCCCTCCCTCCTCTGTCACCCCTCCTCCCTCCCTGCCTCCCCCTTCCTCTCAGGGTGTGTTTCTGGATCTGTCTGCATTCATGACTCCATCGTGACTAACTGCTGTGACTGCGTACTTGAGTTTATTCCAAACAACTCTTTAAAACAGATTACAAGAATCCATCCTCCTCTCTCCACTCTCTTGTCTCTATTTTCATGCTGTATAATCCTTGTAAGCTTTTGTTTTTTCACTGTAACCTGTTTTAAATTGTTGCCAAAATTTCAGCCCTTTACCTGCAGCCACTCCTCAGACACCAAGTAAGCCTTCAGAGCACACACTTCCACTGCTTTCAGGCTGCAAGCTGTACACTTTTGATGCTTTCACATCTTGCGAATGATATTTTGAGTGCTGTCGGTGCACTCAAATCCACACAGAATCCACACGGACACGTTTTCATTTTAAACTCTCTGAACTCCAAGAAGCATCTGGGCGGTTTTTAACTTTGGTCACATTTTTACTCACTGTGGCCTCATTTTCCACTGCAATATAAAGTCCTGCACCTGTATGGAAACAATACAACCATGCCTAGAATGAGAAGGAACTCAACCATGTTTTCTGTGCAGTATGACACAGCTACAATTCCATAAAATTAAAGATAATTTAAAAAAATCTTTAGTGATATATTTTACAAAAAGTGAATCAACATGTGCAACATTTTCCCAACGTGTTACTAATACTGGATGAAAACGGCAGCTCTTTACTATAGATATTTAACGATTTATATTTTTACAGCCTTTACAAACTTTGAGATTTTTCACCATGCAGAGTGCATCTTCTGACAGCTTGCTCCTCTGTATACCATTTTTGAGCCATGCCTCCATTTATTTTATATTTTACATCATGCTTGTGCTGTTTCCATAGAGGTGCATGACTTTATATGACAGTGAACATGAATCCATGGTGAATAAAAATTTGACCGCAGCAAAAATCGCCCAGACATCGCTTGTAGTTTAGAGTTAAGTGCTTAAACTGCAGCTTTCTTACAATATTTCACTGCAGGAAATTTGCAATTTAGAACACGTTTCAGCTGAAGCAAGCCAACTTTTCTACTCCTACAACACCTTTTCACCTAGTTTTTATTGGGTAATTTTACAGTCCTCAGTTTTTCTTTGCATCTCTTTCCAAACATTTATATTTCAAGTGTTATCCACACGAAGCCTCCTGTCCTCTCTGCTGGCTCTCCAGGCTCTCAGTCATATAACAGTAAGAGAAACATGTGGTGATGCAATCTGCCTCAGCTGCTGTTTCCTGTAGGAGTGAAGTCAGTCCGAGGGGATTTACTGCAGCTCAGCACCACCAAGCTGCTTTTCAACTCTGTCAGCCTTTTGTTTTCTCCTCTTGGAATTTAAAGATCCAATGAAATGACTTTTAAATTCCTTTAGCTGGAAGTAAATGTGAAAACTGCACCCCTGACGCCCACTGTAGACCACAAATCTGTGATCGTGCATTATTTGTATGGGATATTTCTGAAAAGGAGCCTGAAATCTGCTTTTTATTTAGTTTATGTTCTCAAACAACAGGCTTGTGATCAGTGAGCACCATTGTTCCATCACAATTTAAACCTGTGCTAACTTGCTATAGCTGGTGGACGGATAAACTTTGACAACGTTTGACATGAAATAGTTCCAGTTCTCCACTCCCACAAAATTTCAACTTGTTTTTGCATTTGTTTGGAATAAAAAATGAGATGCAATGTGTGATTTAGTGATTTTTTTAATCAAATCTCTGCTGTGCTGCACATATAAAAGCAAAAAAGCCCCTAAAAAACTTACTTAAAAAAAAATTGTCTTCTGGTTTTCATTTTGCATCCAATCCCTTTTGTCTGTGTCACGACTCTTTCTCACAATACGAACTGGCAAAGAGAAAAACAACACACTGATGTACAAATGTGGTAACACAGCTCCTTTACCTACTACATCTGCAGCACTGTTGCCCCGTGATGGACCAACGCTGTTTTCCCTCACAGCAAAAGGAAACACAAGTCAGATGAGGGAAAATCCTTTTTAGTAGGGACAGTTCAGTGCCTCCCACCTGACCGCCTCAGAAGCAACTGTTTTTGTTGTTGTTGTTGTTGTCGCTGCTGAATAACTTCAGAATATTAAATGAAGCCATGCAAAAGTTTATCTTTATGTTATAGCTTATACATTTTCCAAATTACAGACTTCCAAAGCACATAGGGGTGGGTTGAAATTTACCTCAGAATTTCTTAGTTTAAACATAAAGCCACATAAAATCTTAGGGGCGGAAAAATATTATGAGCCCTGTTTAAATCTGCAGCCAAATTAATTCTGCATCAACTCCAGGTGTGATAATCCAGAGACAAAACCTTATTTCTGTTCAAAATGTTTTTTGGTATAATCAACTTTGGGCATCATATTGTCTGGTAACTTTTCAATGCCATATTGAAAGAAGAAACAAACTTTAGTGCACTGACTGTGTTAACTGTGTTCTATAAAGATGCATTTTGGGTAAATTTTCAAGATTCACATCAAACATCAGGTCAGAGGTCTCAGTTTGATTCCAGGCTCATCTTCTGCTGTAATTACTTCTGTGTTGAAATGATTTTCTATATATTGTACCACTCACAAATGTAGCTCTTATGATTGTGGAATGGAAACACAACATTAGTGTTCACAACTGTAGCAAAGTTTCATTTGTACTTGGGTGAATTGTATTGGTAATGTGATGATCACAAACAAGTCTGAGCGTGACTGTTAATCAGAGCACATAATAGATCTAATCATGAATATGTTTTCTGTTATTTTGTTATGGTGTGTGGTTCTGTTGTGACCAGTTTCAAGCACCAAGGTCTAATAACACCAAGACCTGGGCTGAGAAGCATCTGTTGTCTTCATGAGAAAGGCAAAGCTGTGCTGTGTGAAGGACAGATACTATAAGTTTGCATTTGTTGATTGAAACTTGGTCAGATCTCTGAACATGAGCCTGGTGTTGGAGCTCTGCCCTTCAGCTGGAATATTCACTCTGCATTTCTCTTCTGTATTCGCTGGGACTTCTTTTATTATTTAATAAATTACAAAGACAAACACCGTTGCTCCTTGACTGTTTTTGCTACGGCTCATCCAGATTTCCACAAAATTCACATTTTATATTTAATAATTTGGACAAATCACATGGATCATACATGTTGGGAGCATTCAGTGCTTGTTTGAGAGTCTTTCTATTCCAACAGTGTTCAACTCTTATACTGTCAGTTTGTACTGTCACAAAGCTTTTTGGGTGTCGACTCTTGAAATTATATTCCCAAACTAACTTTATGGCACCAGTTAAGCTTCATAAGCTCATGATGACCAGTCGGGGAAATAGTATTTTCATGACATCATGATTATTAGGACTGGGCATAGGGCTCATGACATCAGTACATCATGCAAACCACACCTTTGTACATGTTGGAAGTAGAGTGTTCACTCTCTTGGGATCATCATAGTTTCAATTTCTTGAGTAAATATCATCTTAAACTATATATTTTATGAGTGTCAAAATATATAGAAGATGATTTTGACACAGAAGAAATCATGACTGGAGGATGAGGCCAATATCAAACTGTCGGTAAAATCACTGCTTTTATTTGCTATAACTTGTTTTGAACATTCGCCTCTCCAGAATGCACTTTTTAAATGTTTTCTCGGGTGAATGTTCACAAGTCAGCAAACAGATCACGCATTCAGGTCACCAGTGCTTGTTTCTATTCTCTGTGTCATAGATATTAAACTGCTGCAGATTTGCTATTAAAACTATGATATATCCCATGATGTTGATGCTTAAAGTTGGTTATAGAAAGGATGTGATGAACTAAAACAAGATGTTGGCTTTAGAATATGAAACCTGGAATATATGTTTGAAAAGAAAATGGAATGCATAAAAAAAACCACAAATTAAAAATTGTAAAATCCCTATGTAACTCAGAAATATTCATAGTCGGAAGGTAACGATTTTGCATGGCTTCATTATATATATATGAAAGTTACTGTACATAGGGGGTCTGAGGGGCAAACTTTTTCTATAGTACTTTATTTGAAATGATCGTGTTGCATTTATTAGTTTGCTTTAAGCAGTGCTTTTAATTTCATATTTTATACAATGACAATTCTTTTTCTATTTTGTTCTACCAAACAGTGACAAAAAGCGTTTTCAGCATTATTATATTTTCTGTTGGTGAAAATGTTGGGATGCCTTGCAATTGGTCCATTAGTCACAATTAAGATAACCACCTTGGTTAAAAATTGTATTAAAATGAGATACATTCTCCCTAGAACATAAAGCTCTATCTTTTGTTTCACAAAATCGTAGAGATTTTTGTTGTTGGAAAGACATAAAAACATTCACCTAAAAGAAATTAAACCAGAACAAGACAGGTTTCTCCTTTATCTTTTTTCCCCGTATTTATTTATTAAAAATGTTATTATTTATTTCATTTTTTTCCTTTTCTTCTTAGCGGTGGAAGGTGTTGGTGCATTTTGTACCTTGCCATTCATTCTCACATGTGTTTGATGAGTGCTTCATTCTTTTAGACACACATTGTCTGCCTTGGTTTCCATCTTCATGGTTCCAGTGCGAGATGATGGTGCCAGAAATAGCACCTAATTAAGATCTCCTTGACTGAAACGTTGCATTGCAATCATCGATAAAATTGTGTGGAGCCTTAGCAGTGTGTGGAAAATAATGTTTCATGTTACAAAAAAGAAGAAAAAGGGTCCAGTTACAATTTAGGGCTTTCACCAAATGTTCCTTTGACTTCTTGAAATCTCCTGACGTCTTTGCAGTGACATTATTCATTTCAGCACTTTTCCTAGATGAAGGAGCTGACGTTCTTCCTAACCGCATCTTTTTTAATCAACTTGTGTGATTTTACTCTTTGTCCTCCCAGCTGCTAATTGGAGTGTCATCATTACCTCGGGGAGATTTACAGGAGAAGCAAAGATCTCAGTTTTGAATCCAAGGAGGAATCTCAGATGTGTCCCCAGATCCTGGTGACTTTTCACATTTAGGATCTCAATGTGGAGACCCGACACTCTCACCTCTGCAGGTGTGTGCAGCATTTAAGGCGTACATACTCATGTGAAAGCGGCATAGTGCTTGATGGTTAGCACTGTCACCTCACAGCTAGCAGATCCCCGGTTCGCATCCTGGCCTGTGAGGAGTTTACATGTTCTCTGTGTTCCTGTGGTAGACTGGTGACCTGTCCAGGGTGTCCCCTGCCTTCACCCGCAGTCATCTGGGAACGCCTATAGCGACCCTACAGAGGGTTAAGCGGTTTATAGATAAGGGATGGATACTTATGTGACTCATACAAGAGTTGCCATTGACCTCCAACACTGCAGCAGTAGAAGAATAAGGCAGCAAAAGGTGAATGCAGCTCGTCTTTGTCCATGCAGTGTGTCTCAGAAGCAGCCAATGGGTGCAACCAGCGTTACAGATGTATGATAAATTATTGTAAGATAATTTAGCCTTTTGTAAACTAACAAAACTAGACAGACCTCCTCAAGCAGGTGCACCAATGAAATCAAGCCAACCAGTGAGAACAGTCAAGCCAATGAAACAAGATAATCCAGTGGCAGCAGTGAAACAGATGAAACCCACCCAGTTCAGACGTTATCAGCCTGTTAAATGATTGTAATCAGCCAGGATCAGCCAGGGCCAGGACAGACCTTCTCCCTCTAGTAGCTCAGTATGTACCTTGTCCGTGGTCATCATTGATAGACAGAAAGTAACCCTGCTGACCTCAGCCAGCTCTTTATTGATGTGAATAAGAACATTTTAAATCTCTGGTGTAGTCATCTGCCCAAAACTTATTCCTGTAGTTTTGGTTCCTAAACTTTACCAAATAGTTTTGGAGCCTAAGGTTAACCAAGAAGTTTTGGTTCCTAAATTTAAACAATCATCAACTGAAACACCCAGTGAAAAACAGAGAGTAAAAACAAGTCAAAATGAGATTTGCATCAAAAAACACGCTTGAACTCTAGTCTACTGGGTGAAAGTCCACTACTTACACCTCCACCAACACTTCTAAAGAATAACTTACGCTCCTCTTTGTAAAATGCAAAATTGCAGCTCCTTCACCATTAAATGCAACCCGAGCCTCCTAGAAGGTGGAGAAGGTCCATACTGACCCAATGTGGGGGGAAAGATGTGTGATGAAAATGACTATTTAATGGGCTGTAACATCTGAAACAGGCATGAAGCCGCTCTGATGGGTGACAGCTAACATATCCAAAAAGACCAATGACACCAGTAAACCCATTAGAACCAGTAAGAGCAGTAGCCTCAGTGGAACCAGTTCTCAGGCTCTGTGATTGCTGGGCGAGGTGCAGCAGTCAGAGTCGGTTCTGAACGTTTGACGTCGTCTCTAAGGAGTGGTCAGCTTCCTGTAACCATGACATCATGACTGAGCACGTGCAACAGAGACAGGTCAAGGAACACATGATGATGATGACGATGATGATGATGATGATGATGATGATGATGATGATGATGATGATGATGATGATGATGATGATGATGATGATGATGAAGGGGCACTACACTGAACGCTGGTCTGCTCAGCTGTTGCATAATGTTGCATGTGTGTGTGTTAGATTTGGCTGTAGGTCCCTGAACTAATCATAAACTGAAGGACTAAGAAGGTCCACACCCAACACACACACACACACACACACACACACACACACACACACACACACACACACACACACACACACACACACACACACACACACACACACACACACACGCACACACACACACACTGGCTCATCTGTTTGCCATTAGCAGCCAGTCAATGACAACAGCATCACATGGGCTGGGCTCAGTACATGTACACACAGTCACATACTATTCACATGATGTATGGATCTGTGTGAGTGTGCTTGCATATCTATCCTTGTGAGGGCCGCTTTGAGTTCCAGACAATGGGAGCGAGAGCATTTTCAAATGTGAGGATAGTTTTTGCAACATGCACATTGTCCATTTCAAAATTCAAAAGTTTTCCAAACTTCTTGGTGGATTTTTCAGACTATATTTGACTTCTGAGTACAAACAACTAGAAGTTTATGTAAAGAAATGGTTGTTGTGAATTAATACCAGACCACGACAAGTTCAAGTCACAAAATTCCAGCTGCAGCTGCTACCGCTGCTCATATTATTTTCCATTAACATATTGAATAATTACACTCTGTTTAATATTTATAGCATGTTTGCTATGTTGTTCCTCCACTGTGTCTATGATGACTAACACCATAAAGGTTTCCTTATGTAGAAAAGAATCATTTTTCTGATAACAACATCACCACATACCTCTTCCTCTTACACCAGCTAGCCACAAAATTAAAGTCACTGAATAATATTAATCATCTCATCACTAAACAGTGTTCATCCATCCAGTTTCTTCATTTTATCAGGAGTCTGGCTTGGTGGCAGCAGGCTAAGCAGGTTATTCCAGACATCCTTCTTCCTTGCAACATTTTCCAGCCTATTCTGAGGCATCCCGAGGTGTTCCCAGGCCAGATTAAATATATAATCCCTCCAGTGAGTTCTGGGTATAGCCCAGGGTGTCCTCCCAGTTGCCCAGGAGGCACGGATCAGATGTTCGAACTACCTCAGTTGGATTCTCTTGACATGAAGGAGCAGTGACTCTACTCCGAGTTCTCTTTGGATGTCCGAGTCCCTGAGGCCAGCCACTGTACAGAGAAAATTATTTTCAGCTGCTTATATTTCATTCTTTCAAGCAATACCCAGAAGTCATGACTATAGGTGAGGGTTGAAATGCAGCACCATTGGTAACTGGGGAGCTTTGCCCTCTGGTTCTTCTTCACACCACTGTCTGCTACTGATGCTGCACCATCTCACACTCCACTTTACCATCACTCATGAACAAGATCCTGAGAAACCTGAAGTCCTTCTCTTGGCCCCTTCAGTCCCAACCCGGAGGGAGAAATCCAGCAGTTTACTGCAGAGAACCATGACCAGACTTCGAGGTGCTGATTCTCATCCCAGCCCCAGCGTACACTAAAGGTCACAGGTTAATGAAGTCAACAGAACTGTATCACCCACAAACAGCAGAGACTCTGAGGTTCCTCAACTCCTGTCTATGAATATCACAAATCAGAGACCAGGGTGAACCTTGACAGAGTCCAGTACCCACCAAAATATGATTTTCTTAGGAAGGTCCCCCAGCAGGACAAAGCACCCAGACATACTGCAAAAACTCTGCCGGAGCAGCTCAAAAAAGCCCAAGGTGTTCGTGCAGGTGCCCAAACCCCCAACTTCAAATAAGATCAGCATCAAAAGAAGGCACTGGGGCTACTCCAGTCCATGTAGGCCCTACCCAGAACCCCACAGAACCTGGAGAATCTGCTGCCAATGTCCTGATGCCAGACACCACAGGACACCCCCATAGGTCCTGTGCCAGTCTTCTGACTAATGTTGTGGCTGACTCATATATGGGCAGTAAGAAAGCAATTCTATGACACTGCTGGATTTTCTTTCAGAAATAAGTTGGTTTGGGTTTGGTGCAGTTATAAGGCAGAGCTGCGCTGCAGGCCCTGACATTTATGTGTACAAGGAGCTCTGTGTAGGGGTTTGCATCCCCACTTCTTTGTTTTCAGCTACATCAAACTTGCTCTGGGCTGCACTCTCCCACAGAGCAGTAAACATTTAGGTTGTGCTGGCTCTGACAACACAGAACACAAATATGTTCCCATGCTCTTTTCTTTTGTTTTTGTAATTATGCAGACCTGGAAAATACCAAAAAACAAAAAAATAAATCCATACTTTTCCATGCTGGAACCATGAAACAAAAGACATGTTTGTTTTGTCCTTCAAATGCCTGTTTGGAGCTTTAGGTTTGCTTTAAGGGTTTAGGTTGAAATCAGGTTTTAATTTAAGACACTCTGTTAAAGAATGTCCTCACAAGAACAGAAACACATGGTGTGTGAGCACCATTGCCAGGCATGTCAGTGCAGCTGGGAGGTATGGAGGCTTTAACATCAGCCCAGTTTAACGTCAGTCCCACTATGTGACTGAAGGGGAATTCCAGTCAAATCTCCTCCTTCTCTGCTCTATTATCTCATCTCTCCACATTTTACTCCATTTATTCTTGTGTCTTTTTTTTCCTGCGCTGCAAAAACTCCTCGACTAGAAAGAACACAAATTACTATGTCAACTGTCTTGCTGCTTTTTGTAAATTCAAACCTGAAAAAGAGTAAGAACAGCTCTGATTCAAGGTTAAGTAGCTTCATATCAGCACTCAGTTGTAGGAAATTCAGGTTAAAGTTGTTTGAAACTAAATTACTGAGTGCACCAGACCATACATACAATGAAACAAATCTAACACCCGGGCATTTGGTGCTTGACGGGATGATCTGTCTTTGATGCTCTGTGAACTTTAATCTATGGTTGCCGTGGACTACGGTAATTAGGGACAAAAAAAGGCATGTGCTCGCCTGTGAAGGGGTGCAGAAATGATAAGTTTAGTTGGAAATTTGCAAATCTTAGTGCTAAATAAAGAAATCGCTATATGTCCACCATTGTTGTTGTGTGTAGAACATGCTCATTACACAAAGCATCAAGAGGCATGTGCGAATTAAACTTCTGACTGTACCCCAAAATCTGCTGATGAGTCTAAAAGACATGTTGTCCTAAAAAGAAAAACACCAGAACGACATGATTTATCAGCCAGAAACTGTAAAAGTAGAAATATTACTGATTTCAACTTTTCGATAGACCTTGAACTACTCATCTGTAACTCACTGTTCAGTAACCAGATCTCAGCTTTAAACTGTGATGTTTCATCAAAATCACTTTATTCTACATGCCTCATTTTAAAATGTCAAAAATAAATTGTTTACTCTCACCAAATTCTACAAAGAACATATAATTCTGTGCTCCTTGATGCAACTGTCAAGTCATGAGTGGCTCAACTGTGCCAGACAGTCATATAACAAAGGTTCAGGGACTTTTTAGCCGCACTGGGCTGAACTGCAGGCTGTGTACAAGTACAGAAACGAACAAAAACTAAATATGAGGAGAGAAGGAAGTTATCAGCAAGTTGCTGAAAGATACATTCCGCATGGTGAAACATATTGTTAGAGTTGATGAGCAGAGTAGTGTGATAAATGCAGTTGATGAGTTTATAGAGATTGTAAAATTATAAATAAAGTAAATATAAGTCGACAAAACATAACGCTTGTACAGCTTGTCAAGCTAGCATTTTTCGAGTATTGGTGCTTTGCTTTACATGTTGATTCCAGTTTTTGTAATATTGTAAAATAAGTCATCAAATAAAATCAACTTTAGATTTTTTGATTTTTATGGTTTATTGAGACATTTAAAAATAAAATGAGACCACAGCTTGGAGTTTGAAGGTTTAAAATGTTGCATCATTATTTACCAAATTCTCTGATTTACGTATTTTTAAAAACCTTAATTTTAGAAGCCTGTTGAAAAACTTCCAGTTTGGGGATGACCTAGAATGATGTTAGTGTGGTTGAGAGGCCCAAATGTAGAGGAAAATATACATTTTGTGAAATGTCTACACTAGAGAGAACAGTTATTTATTATAATGGAGGACCCCAACACACTCCCTGAACTGGTCAACATGGAGCTCTCAGTCCTGTTCCTAACGCTTCGAGCCACCAGCTCCCTCTTCACCTAGAAAGCTCAGTACTATGCCTGCTACAAAAGCTCCATTTTGCACTTGTTCATGAACAAGACATGAAAAAATTCTTTGCATGCGCCAGAAGCTCCCTCCCAACCTGGACATTGCGAGCCAACATATTCTTGGCGTAGCACCAATGCATCAGTCTTGGAGTCGATTATGATTCAGCAGCTGTAAACTTTCCCTGTGTTCAAACCACACAACTCCTCACACAAATGACCTACAGTACGTACCTATCAAACAAAAGTCTGACCTTAAGTTATGCAGTGTATTAGACAGTATCTGGTTTATGTAGACGTCAAAGAATTTTGGCTTCCCTGGATAGAGATCCATCCCTGATGCAGTTGACAAAATGTCCATTCCAGGTGGCTAATAGGTCCGTGTATTTATCTGGCAATTGGATTTTCCGTTCTGAAATGGGTATTGAAAAACAAAAAACGAGTGATTATTTGATCTTCGTTTTAAAATACAAAAATTAAAATTGAAATACAAGGCATTTTTCCTTTTCATGATCAAAAAGGGATGTACGAAATTTTAAAAATGCTTTGATTTTCATTTTATATTTAGAATAACAAAAACATAAAATCAGTAAGAGACAGAAACGATAAAAGGTCAGTTTTTTTCATTTTCTGAGACCGGAAGTGGTCATCAGCAAATGTGGAGCCAAACGACAACAAGATTCTCAGAGGGCGGAGCCAGAGAGCAGCGATTGGTCAGACCATAGATTCATATAGAAGACAGCGCGCTAGCGTATCTGGTCTATGTATGTCTATGGTCGGCACGTCTGGTAGCATCTCTGGCTACTGTTGATCTTGTTTTTGGAGTAAAACACGGTAAGACGATAAATACTTCTAACCTGTAGCGTTATTTTGTTTTACGTTAAGTCAGCGACTTGTGAAGAGTTGTGTTTTGTCGTGTTTGAGCAGTTGGTCCGGACGCGTTAGCTAGCTAAGCGGCTAAGTTAGCTAGCGGGCTAATTAACACAGGTGGCTAACTTACCTCTGAACTAGGGTTGCCACCTTTCAGAAAAGAAAATAAAGGATGCCCACCACAGCTCAGTAAAATCAGAAAAATATTCACAGATTCAGACTTCCAGCATCAATAACTCATTTGGTATATGTTGTGAAAACATAAACAATACCTCTTTTCCATCATTATAAGGTACACAATGTGCTACTTGATAAAACTGGGCTTGTAGCACATTGTGCACCTACAGAGTACAAGATTGAAGTTATTGAATATTTGTGTCTCTCTTTGCTGTTGCAGTGGTTTTGCAGACAGTTCCTGTGCATTCGTCACTCAGCCGGCTGCACATAGACATCAATGTCATTTGTGCAGCTTGAAAGACAGCTACTGTTGATAAAACTGGGCTTGTAGCACATTGTCTGCCTTACAACGATGGAAAAGAGGCATTGTTTATGTTTTGATAACCTATATCTAATGAGTTATTGATGCTGGAAGTGTGAATCTGTGAATATCTTTCCAACTTTACTGAACTCAGGGCCACTACCACCTAAGGAGTGATATATTCAATTTTGAAAAAAGCATTTAGCCATACTTAAAGGTTTAAGTGCTTTATTAACATGAAACTAAGAGTTTTGTATTGTTTTATGATCACAGGTTCTGTCTGAACAGAAGTGGCCTCATTTTAAACAGTGAGACCAAACTAATAAAATGTAATGAGCAACCAGTGTGCAATACTGGATTCTGCAAAAACATTAACAACTGAATGCAGAATACTGGACAAAGAAATTCTCTACAGACATTTTTTAAAATCAAAATGTAAATCTTATTTTAACACAGTTCATGTATTAACTTATTTATGTGTGCATGCATGTATTTACTGATTTATTTAGTACTGTTAACATATCAGAGTTCTGAGTGAGTTTTTCTTTAGATAGGCAAAGGCCATTTATTGATTACATAAAGGCTATTAAATAAATGTTTATTAAAAACAAAAAAAGCATTTAAAAAAAAAAAAAACAACAACTTAAGCATTTATTGAGTCACTAAAACAGTGTAGAGTCTAGGACCACATCAGCATGATTATAAGCATCTTCTGGTAAATTACCAACCAGATACTGATGTCCCTTTACCATATGGACTTCAAGAGATGATTAGATGATGATAAACTGTGAGCTGCTGGTTGGTTTCTCTCTGTTCTCATGTTTCTCACATGTTGGTCCTCTGATGCTGCTTTACTTCAGCTAGTCCATGAGCAACAGAAAACACAGTTTGCCTTGTTCCCATTGCCAGGGGTTTCTCTCTTCCCACTCACATCGGTACATTTGCAAACGTTTTTGCTTCTGTGGACGTGGTGGAGTTTTGGGTGCAGCGTGATCTGCTGGACCTCGCACCGGGTCCTCGCTACATAGGTCCTACGAAGATGAAATTGGCTGCCCTTAATATTTCCTGTGTTTTATTTTGTTCCTTATGCAGTTTTGATGAGTGCGTGACAGACGTGTACGGGGCGTTTATGAAAATACGGAACAATCTGCGTTCCGTATTGATTCAATACGGGACGCAACAATTAATTGTCAAATAAAGGACGATTCCGTATTTTAAGGGACAGGTGGCTAACTTACCTCTGAACACCTGTGTTAGTTGCTGCTGCAGCTGTCCATCTTTATTAGAATGACCTTCTCAACCTGTATTTCTCTGCTGTGTAATTTAGCTTTTAAAAAAAGTTATTTTACTTTAATGTTAACTGAAACCCGTTGAGCTGCACTGAAGTTTAACATTCAGCTGGTTTGAATTAAACCACGCTTAACATTGCGCAACATTACCTCTCTGAATCTCCATAATTTCATTAAATTCCTTCTCTCTTCCACTGCTCAAGTTCAATCCAGTATATAAAGTGACATTAATAGTGAATAAACTAACAACCAGCCATTGTATTTATTTATTACTGCATGTATTTGTAGTAAAACATGAGTTGAAACATCCTACTTTTGGATCTAGAACTGCACAAGCCGTTCATTTTCAGTCACCTGATGAGTTAAACTCCCCTTTTTATGTGAGGTTGAAGCAGCAAGTCTGAGTTAACAAAGAAAGCTGTTTATAATTTGCGATACCTGTTATCTCTGACTGAGGCTTTATTTTTTGTTGAGCTGATTTACACGTAGAAACTTTGTTCAGGAAAATTTCTCAGTAGCTCAGAGGACAGGCTGCTTTTTACACAACCTTGTAAGAGAATGTCTGTCACTGCTTTCAGCAGAATTTAGAAACACAACACTTCCTAAACAGATATTTTGAGGCTGTGAGGTTCAACGTTTGAGAGTATATCAATGTGTTTGTTTGTGGTCTTTCTGTTTCTAGGTGGAAGCTGAATTAGTGAGGATGACTCCTGCTCCTGTCATCTCTAAGCTCCTCACACATCTTTACCTGTACATGAGGAAAATCACTCCTGTAGAATGCAGGTATGTTGATCATTATTATAAAAAGATGTTGCCTGGTGACCTGTCAGAAACCCATCATACAGAGTCAGCCAAAATAATGTTTACACACATCAGGAAAAGAAAAACTTGCATAAATATTTCAATACCAAATTTATTCAGACATCACGAGATTAATAAAAGTTATCTTTGGCCTCTACAATTACAAGAGGTGCTCAAAGTGGTGGCCACTGGCTTCCAGACATTTCTGTTGTGTTGTAGATGTCACTTGTTGATGCTCCATTCGTGAGGGTAGCGCCATCTGTTGGGAAAACATCGTACAACAGGACACAGAGTTATCGTGATTTGATCAAACTTAGAAACAGGTATCTATATTTGTAGAAGTACTTATACAAATGAAATATTTATAAAAGTTTTTCTTTTCCTGATGTGTGTACATTATTTTGGCTGAGTCTGACTCTGAACTTAATGAGAACAAAACTGTCATTTAATTGTTGCTTTGAAAGCTTCTTTAGTGAAAACCAGCTGGTGTTCTGCTTTGAAACAAACTGCTGTTGAGGTCTGTGTTTTTAGGTTTAACCCCACAGTTTCTGAATGAACTGATAGTTTTTTTTTTCTTTCCTGATCTTTGTGGATGTTATAATTGATGGTAACATTTACTGATCATATAATCAGCATGACAATATAACAGTATAACATTCTGACCACCTGACTAATACTGTGTTGGTCCCTTTATGCTGCTAAAACTCCTCTGACCCAGTGGTTCATCAGAACCTCTGGGGATGTTCTGTGGATTCTGTGGATCCTGTGGGTTGCAGGGTGGGTCCTACCTAGACCAGGCTGATCCTGGACCATCCCACAGATGCTCAATCAGATCTGGATGTGGGGAGTGTGGAACCCAGGTGAACAGCTTAGCTCTGTCGTGTTCCTCAGACCACTCCTGAGTAGTTTTAATTTGTCCTACTGAGGGTGGCAGCTGGCATCAAGGACTGCTGTTGCCATGGAGACTAGGGGGTTGTTTGTCCTGCAGTGTTTAGGTGGTGGTACATGTCAAACATCCACATGAACGTCAAGGTTTCCCAGCAGAACGTTACATTAGAACAAGATGATGGATGTTGTTCTCTTCAGTGGTCAGAATGTTGTGGCTGATCGGTGGATCTGTCTGCCTTTACTCTGACATCCAGAGTTATACAAAAGTGTAGTATGTGTGCAGTGCAGAAGAGATTTACTTTATTGTACGCAGTTTTTTTTTTTTTTTTTTTTTAAGGGAGAGCATTTTTTTATCCACCTGAAGAAGACCTAATCTTTCCCTTCAAAGGATAGTTAATAATTACTACGGCTTCCATAGTGGTCCCATCAGAGAAAATCATATCCATATACAGATTTTTATTAATTCCAGTGCTGGTTCAGTAAAGATTATAATAATAACTACATCAGATAATTCTTGGTCGCAGTTGGAATTTTGCAGCCTGAGAGATGGTTGAGAAGGTTTGCAGTTCTTGTTTTAGCAATATGTTATAATAGAAGATCTTTATTGTCATTGTACATGAAATTATCTGCAAACCAAGAAAGTGCATCAGTCTGAGGTATCTAAAAATAAATAAAGAAAAATGCTTCTAAAGCCAATAATGAACAGAATATTTTGAGGGAATATTCTAAAAAGGAAAAAAAATGCTCCATTCTCACTCCTCTCAGGATAAACTGTCATTAAAATTGACTTTAAATTTAGCTTCAACACGAGATAAAAACATTTACTTTCATTACTGATGTTGTCAAGTTTTAATAAAGTTCATGCTACTTTGATAAAATGATGAAAGTGAATAAATTGTATTTCTGTGATCTGTGTTTGATTTCTGTCTTTTCTCCTGTCATCCAGATGTTCAGAGGGAGATGATGCCACATCTGGTCCAGCTGATGGAAGGTCTTGAAGTTCTCTGACTGGCCTCGACTGAAGATGGTCGTCTCACTGGATTTAAGGTTCAGATGCTCAGTAACAAACTCCACCGATGTGCCAACAGGGAAGCTTTAGGTTTATTAAATGTTGCTATGAAGGTTTCGCTGTTTTTCTTTGTGAATGCAATGTGCTCCAACTGAAACTTGAATTAGAACTTAGAAGTAAATCCTTCCATCTGAAAGGATTTATTTGCATTAATAACCTCATAACATTCTAATTTTTATTCCAGTCTTAGTTGGAAATAGAATCTCTGTATTGATTCAGGTAAAAACTGAACTTCACAGCATGTTGGAGCAAAACAACCAGATGAAAACTGTGATGGTGTTGGATTGTCAGACCGTAATGTTGCAGCTCAAAGCAGCTTTTCTATCTCAGTTCATTCTGACATTCAGCTATGAATCAACACAGCAGATGATGATCCATGCTGTGGAAGTCTCACATCTCCTGATTTAATGGAGCTGCTTTGCACTTTTTACACTGTTTATTCACCAACACTTTATTTAATAAAAGTCCCATCTAGTTTTTATGAGGAATGTGATGTTTTAATTTCTCTGTGAATAACTGCAGTCTAATGCAACAGCTGGAGTTGTAACATCTGTCCTGATATTGATCATGAAGTATTGATCAGAATACTTATGGTCAGCAGTCATCCCTGAAGTTTTACATTAAAATCTTTACTTGTGTTGTGAACTTTGGTAAGAAGCAGAAACGTTAGCGTTGCCATGGATACATGAGTGTTAAATTCTGTCCATGTTTCATTTTGGGAAATGCAGTCCAGTTCCAGAATGTGGAGGAATTTAGTCTCAATCACAGACAACAAATATTATCTGAAAGTCGAGTTATTGTTGTTTATCAGCACAATACAAAACGATTGTTAGAAATATTCCAGTTAAGACCCTAGAATATCATGATTTATGTAAATTTACCTCAATAATATGAATGTTCAGGTCAAGATTGTACAGTGATATTTATTATGTAAGTTTAGCTTATTAAAGTTTATGACTCTGCACTAAAATATTATTTAAATTGACATCATTATTATAATATTTAGGGTCAGACCCTACAGTATTGAGATTAAGAAATCCAATATTCTATAAAATGTAAATACACTGAACTCATTTGGATATATTTAAGTGAGACTCTACAATATTATTTGACACAAATCTATCTAAATCAAAATTTGAATAATTTTCACGCCAAACATTTACTGGACTGATTTAAATATTAAAATCACTCCTTTCTAATCCTCTGCTGTACGTTCAAACCTGAGGCCTTAAATAGAAACACACAAGTATCTGTTTGAAGGAACTTCTGCAGAGTCCTGGTTCCAGAACATGATGATAGCATTATAGACAAACTTTAACAAAAGCTGCCTGAGAGTTTACAGGTTTTTATCTTAGATTTCTTCAGTGATTTAATGAGTTATCAGCAAAAATCAAGTGTTCATTTGATGAACTTCATTTCCTAAATCATCCAGAATTGGAGCTCATATCTTTGGCAGCTGTAAAGTTTCTGCTCCTTCAAAGTTCACAACACAATGAATGAATTCCTAAAACACTCTCAATGCTGGAGAGTGTTTGTGATGCTGAAGCAGTGACCAGTTTTTCAGTTTCTTCTCTGGAGATGCACAATGAGGGACATCTGCATAGACTGAGAAAGAATCTCACCACATCCTGACATGAGGAAAAAGACTTTATTGAAGACTACAATGAGAAAAACTATCAGACAGCAGATGGCTGCATTCAAGGTGAGCTCTGAACATTTGATCTGGAACAGGAATTCAATAATGGCAGCATGAGCTTCATTTCAGTCTGTAGCTGCTGAATTCATGGATGAATCATCTGGCACTAGAGAGGAAGACCATCAAACATCCACGTCAGCTGATGGAGGTCCAAGAGTCTCACCGAACAACCAACCTACAGAGTGAAGACCTCAAATCTGATTGGACGGCCTCCTATTCAGCCATGTGTGAACAAATGCCTCTAAGTTGATTTGTTTTCTAAAATAAATCTAGTTTGAGTCCTAATCTATGTCTGTGTGTTTGCTTCTTTACACCGCTGTTAACAGTTTAGGCTGTTAGATTGTTCCAGATAAGACAAGATTCTTCAGAGCCGTTCTACCATGAGCCTGACAGGAAGAACTCCAACAGCTACTGAATGTTCCTGTGGTTCCCTCAAGGCTACAGGAGGAGCCCTACGAGGACGAGCTGGTCCACCTGATGGTGGCCAGTTGCTGCGGTTCAAAGCCAACACCGACTACGTGGACTTCTACTGGACCACATGGAGGCCTTCAAACCGGACCAACAAGTTCAGCGACTCCCCGACTCGTGGGTCTGAGGACGCCGCCGAGCCTCGGTCCAGCCGGCCTCCTGTCTGTGGGTGTTTGAGTGCTGAGAGGTTTGTGGATGCATGTGAACGTGTCTGTGTTGAAACAGCAGCTTTGGACTCACTAACGCTGGCAAAAACCAAGAGCTCCTTTATTTGTGACTTCCACTAAAAAAACTGAAGAAAATAAGTTTGCCAGGGTTCTGACTGGTAACAGATTATTAAATAATGAAAATAATCGTTTAAATATTCCTTTAAACAATCCTTTTAGGTCTACATTTCCTTTACATTGACTTCTTGGTATATGTACAAGTGTTTTGTGTGGAATATACCATTAAGCCCGATGTTCAAGGGTTCTTCTGGGAATATATCATTAAACCAACCTTTTAGGTAAATGTTCCAGGATGTTGGGTAGAATATACCATCAGATAAAGATTTTAGGTCTACATTGGAAGATTTTAGAGTAGAATATTATTCCAAACCATCCTTTAGGTCTACATTTAAGGTGGAATACTCCTTTACACCAAGATTTTTTGGTCGACATTGAAAGATTTTAGGTGAAATATTCCTTTGAACGAACTTCTTAAGCTTATGTTCAAGGATGTTGGGTGGAATATACCATCAGACCAACCTCCAAGGTCTACAGTAGTGAATTTTAGGCGGAATATACCATTAAACTCACCTTTTAGGTCTACATTGGAGGATTTTAGGTGGAATTTTCTTCCAAACCGTCTTTTAGTCTACATTTAAGGATGTTTAGGAAGGTATATTCTTCCGAACCACTTCTCAGATCTACATTTCAGGTGGAATATTCCTCCATACTAACGTTTTTGGTCTACACTGAAGGATTTTTTCTAAACCACCCTTTCGGGTCTATATTTGAGGTTTTAGGTGGAATATTCCTTTTAACCAGCCCCTCGGGTCTCTTTGAGGATTTTGGATGGAATACTTGGTTAAACCAACATTTTAGGTGCATGTCCAAGGATTTTTGGTGGAATGTTCCTTTAAGGTGGATGTTTGAGGACCTTGTAGGTGGAATACTTCCTGAAACCAACCTTTTAGGTCAACATTCAAAGATTTAAGGTGGAATATTCCTTTAAACCAAGCTAAATTTCATGTTTTGATCATTATCAAGGGAGAAACCTCAATCCAGATTCCTCATAATGACGTTTGAGATTTATGCTGCTGTTATTTGTTTAGTCCAGACTAAATGACCGAAATCTACAACTGTAAGTTTATTTCAGGACTCGGTTATTAAATGTCAAAACAATCCATGTGACTAAAAACTCAACAGCTCTACAAACTCTAAGATTAAACTTTCCACAAGGATCCAAAATAAGTTGGACTTCTACATGAGAGCTTTAATTATTCTTCATCTACTTCCTGAAAAGTTTGGTCAATAAAAAAGATGAAAACTAATATTTTTAGCTGAACTAATGACAGACTTTGTGATTTTTCTGCTCACATGTGTTGTTGTAAACTTACTCTTTCAAATAAATAGCCGCCTAACCCCCTGGAAACCAGCGTTTGTCTTGTTTTTGTGTTGCTCCTCGGCGACCCTAGACAGCCGGGTCGTAATGTTTTTTGAGCAACACACCATACTATGACGTTTTTACAACGATGGTTCTACTATGAAACCAGTTTGACATGTTCAGGTGTTCTTTGTGTGAAAACTCAGAGATTTCAGGTATCAGAAGGTGGTTTTCAACTTTCTTTGTTAACTTTCTGCCTCAACTTTAAACTAAATTTCCTTCACTAACCCAGCCCTCTGGACTTCCAGTAAGCTGTGTTCCTATTGGCTGTCCAGGTGGCTGCTTGGTGTTATCAGGAACACCTGAGCAGCTCAGTGTCTTCCTGCTTTATTTGGCTGCATCAAACATTTCCTCTGCTTCTGTTCACCACTGAACCGGGTTTGGCTCCGTTGCTTTAGTTTTTTAGGCGTTGGCTTGCAGCTTCCAGCAGTAAAATCGTCTTTAATGTGTTTCTTGGTGTGTTTTAGGGCTTTGTACTGGATAGTTGTCTTGGTAAATGTGTTTTTTTTAACCACAGTTAGCACATGGTGCTAATGTGTGCAGTGATTAGTGGATGTGGTGCAGCTGAGTTGTGTCTTTATCTTGGCTGTAGTGAGTCTTTAGAGGTTTTTGGTCAGACACATTCTGTATTCTTGTTTGAGAACCAACGTTGGTTGTCCAGAAGGTAAGAGTTCCTGTCCTGATTCTCTGTTCTCAGAGGTTCTCTGGTAGGCTGCAGGAGACTTTAGCGTTGGGGTTGTGCTAGTTTGGTTTTTGTACGGTTTCATTTGGACGACTATCTTGAGGCCCCCCTATGTGGTTTAGTGAGGTTTTCTGGAACAGTTCTACAAAGCAACCTGCAGCAGAAGAGACTTGGAGAGTTTTTAGGAAGTTCTGGAGACCAGACTTTAGAGCAGCAGAAACATTTCTCAGCAGTTTGAGCAGGAGAAGGTGAGCTTCAGAGTAGAAATGAGACGGAAACCTTCTTGACCCGTGTGGTGACGTCCTGTACCAAGAGTTTGAGCAGGTTGTGAAGAGTCTGTAGTTCTTTGGTCTGAAAGCACAAGAAGAGTCGACTCATTAAAGGAGAAAACAGGAGATATTGTTGGTTCTTCTGTCGCTCAGCAGTTTCCTTAGACTGAATATCAAGTTTATATTTTAAATGATTTCCCATGTGAGCCCAAGAAGACTTCAGTAAACTCCCTCCATCCCCTGGACACAACACATTTTATTGCCATGTTAAATCTTTTTTTCTTTTTAAGTGTTTTTGAGTTTTAATCATAGTTTTAGCATAGTTTTTTCTCTTGTTTAGTTTTGTCATCTGTGTAAAAGGTGCTAAACAAATAAAGTTGAATGGATAAGCTGAATAACTGACTAACTCATGATTGTGACAACAGAAGTATTTTCGTTGTGATTTAAGGGTTTATTTCATTTTTAAGGTTGGGGTTAAAAGAAAAGAAAAGAAAAAGAAGACTAAAGAAATAAACTACAGAACAAAAAGCAATTAAATCAAAGGAAAAAAATTAATACAATAAAACTTTTAAAAGTTTTATTATTAAAAAGTATTTTTTGAATGTTTAATTATCAAAAATATTTTATCTGTAACTTTTAATATTTGTTTTAAAAATTTTGTTTAATTTCATAATTACATGTATCTTGTTTAATTATCTAATTCAATATTTTGTCTGTTTAATATAATTTAATTGTATTTAATGTTTATCTATATTAAACAGACAAAATATTGAATTAGATAATTAAACAAGATACAATACATGTACTTATGAAATTAAACAAAATTTTTAAATACAAATTAAAAATTACAGGTAAAATATTTTCGATAAACATTTAAAAAATACAATTAAACAAGAAGAATATTAAACATTTAAAAAAATACAAAATGTTAGATTATTAAACCTTTAAAAAGACAAAACATTTCATTAAAAAATTAAATGTTTAATTAGAAAATTACATCTTAAAGACAATAAAACTTCAAATAGGAATTAAACAGAAAATACAATGAAGCATTTAAAAAGAAAATTAAACATTAAAAGGTGGTAAAACATTTAAAAAGAAAAACCTTAAAGATTTAATCAAAAAATTAAATATTGGGAAAGAAAAAAATTCAAACGAGCTGATAAAACATTTGAAAAAACAATTAAACATTAAAAAGACAAAACATTTTGAAATCAAATCAGACATTAGAAAAGAATAAAAGGTGAGAAAACAGCAAAACTAAACGTTTAAGAATAAACAAACTAAAGACAAAACATTTGAAAAGACACCAGTTAGACTTTAGAAGATCAAATTAAACAGAAGAGACAATAAAACGATGAAAAAGAGCAAAAACAAATAAAGATCTTAAAGCGTTTTCTAGTCTGAAATGAAAACAAGTTGTTTCTTCAAACATTTCCTCTTTCTATGTTCTTGGTTTGATTGTGGATAGATGTACTAAGAACTCATTTCAGAAAACTGCTTTCCAGATAAAGTCTACTAGTAGTTGAAGGCATTTATCAAACTAATGTTACCTTCTGATCTCCACAAACTTTACTTTTCAGTGAAGAGAATCAAAGTTTGTTGAGGATTTCTAAAAAACCCACAGGTAAAGGTCTGAGAAGAACTCAGATGGATGGTCTAAATGTGAAATCAAGACTCATGGTCACAAGTTTTAAGGCTTCTGTTAACCAGAAAGTTCAAACTAACAGAGAAGTACTGAGAAACTTTTGAAATTTCAGTCCTCAGACTGTCTGAAGGTTCAAACTAACAGAGAACTACTCAGGAACTTAGAGGATTTCAGTCCTCAGACTGTCTGAAGGTTCAAACTAACAGAGAACTACTGTGGGACTTAGAAAATTTCAGCCCTCAGACTGTCTGAAGGTTCAAACTAAGAGAACTACTGTGGAACTTAGAAAATTTCAGCCCTCAGACTGTGTGAAAGCTCAGGTCCTGAGGACTTGGGAGGTCTGGAGGCTTTGGAAAGTCTTGGAACTGAGGGTTCCACCCTCCAGCACAAAGGCTGAAGTCCAACCTCCTGAGAAAAACGGTCGAGTCGAGACTCAAGTTAAAAAAAAACTCGAAAACGACAAAAAATAGATGATAAATGCGCAAAAAAAAGAAGAATTAGTATCTGAGCGAATAGCTCAGGGGATAAGAAGACGGACTACCAAGTGGTAGGTTGCAGGTTCGAGTCCCACCACCGGCCTTTTTCTTTCTTTGTCTTTGTCAGGATTTTCAAAAACTTAAGAAGGGTCTGGTCTTGAACCAGCGACCTGCAGCTCCATAGGCAAATCCTTAACTCACTGAGCTACAGATCAGATAAAAAGAAATAAATTCGTCGTCCCTTTGGCATCGCAGTTCCTGAAGTGACCACATGGGCGGAGCCAAGGCGGAGTCTGGGTGGAGTCAGGGCGGAGAGTAGGCGGGGAGGTGGGTGGCGGCCTCCCCCCTCTACTCCCCCACCTCCCCCAACCACCCACCACACCTTCCCCCGCCCCACGAGTTCTTCGAGTCTCCACGAGTTCTTCGAGTCTCCACGGGTTTTCCCCGAGTTTCTGGAGTTTCCACGAGGTCGGAGGCAGAACAAGTTGTCATGAAGAGGTGTTGAAGTCGGTCAGGATGGACTGACTTTTTACAGTGACTCGAAGGAAGACCACAAGAAGAGCAGGTCTTTAACCACCATCCATAAAATCCATGGAGTCGCTCCAGAGAAATGAAGGGAGGTCAACTTTTATCAACCTCCATCCAGATGTTCAACTTGATATCTTTACTTTGACATTTTTAGCACCACAAACCTTTAGTATCACACTTTATTATCATTTATTAGGACTTTAATGGAATCCACCAGCGGATTTAGTTTTTGTTGACAAACTTTATTCTTGTCATCGTGGGACTGCAGTATTTAAAACTGTTCCTTCTATTTGACCTCATGTTTATTAGTTTTAGTGGAGAAAGTTATTTTAGTTGTCGATTAATCTCTTAAAAACCAAATAATAAATTGGATTAGTCAAGAGGTTTAAATTTCTTACTTTGTCATATTTTAAATATGACAAAAAATATAAAAATAAAGTGTCTTGAGACAATTTGACCTGTAATTGGCGTTATATAAATAAAACTGAATTCAAATTGTATGTATCTTGTAATGTTGGAGGAATTCAGCCATATATGTTGGAAAACACATTTTCTTTGACCATTAATCTGTTGATTGTTTTCTCCAGTAATTCAGTTCTTGTTTTGGTTTATAAAATGTCAAACCCAAATATATTCAGCTTACTGTCATAAAAACCAAAAAGATTTACATTCATGATGCAGGAATCAGGCAGTTTTTCACTTTCTTAGTTTAGTCAGAAAGATAGTTGATAATGTGTGAATTGTTGCAGCTTGTGAGCCATAGAAGGTTTTAATCTTTGGGGCCGACTGTCAAAAAACATTTAGAAACCAACATCAACAAAACACTCAAATATTTGAACATCATTTGCATGACAAGGTCAAATTAAGGGACATTTATTTCCAACGTAAATGTGTGATATTCATCCTCTGGAGCTTTCTCTTCACATCGTCTTCCACCTGGACTGGTTTGGTCGGGAGCATGTGCAACAAACATTTGAAAAACTGCACTTTAACATCAATGAATGACACTGAAGTTTAATCTCTACATAAATGAGACTGAGTCTGGATGTGCTGCTCTGTCATTAACTCTTAAGTTTAGGGAAAGTTCAAACAAAAGAGGACAGTTCAGATAAGACTTGAGAATGAGCTTATTTTGAACAAACATCTCAGACTTTCTGAGCTTCAGCACCTATAGCAAGATACTTTAACAACAAGCAACTCAAGAGATCCAGAAGTTGGAGAGAGTTAGCTTTAGCTGAGCCAAAGAACATGTGGGACGCTAAGCGAGCAAACATTTCAGAGTTTTCGCTCTGAATTCTAAGAAATAATTTACTATTTAATGACAGAGCTACACATCTTAACTCAGTCTCATGAAAACAGACTCTAATTCAGTGTCATCCATCCATATTAAAGTGCAGTTACCCAAAATGTTTGTTGCATGAGCTCCAACAAAACCTGTCCAGGTAGAAGGCCACTTTGACAAACAGGAAGTGGATGATTCCAAGCAGATTTATAGAGGGGGAACCGGACTGTACTAAGTGTGGTGGAGTATAAAGGGGTGTTTTGTGGGTTTTTAAGGCTGATAATGATTATTAGTGAGACATTTGGAGTAGATATTCATTTGCAGTAAATGAAAGTATTTAAAATCTTGGAGTTAAACTTAGAAGAACACAAACTCTAACAGAAAACTTTGTTGATACGTTTTTGTTTTGTTGACAGATGTTAAGTTAAAAGAGTTTTATTCGTGACGTATAACCAATTAAATCACTCCAGAAGACAGAGCGACCACAGGTAGATAAAGGTTCAGAGCCAAAGTAGCGCCATTTTTAAATGTATTTATTACCGTAAATCAGTAAAAAATAAAATAATGATAATCAGTAAATCAGTCAATCAGTCAGCCCACAATTACTACAATTCTACAATGTATGTCTCTTTGCTTTGACTTGTTATTTGTACAATATACGATGTATATGATGGCGTTTTTTCATACCAAAGGCTATACTATGATGTTTTCTAAGAGACATACGATACCACTCTGTTTGTTCTGGCCCTGGGCTGCTGCACTCCTCCTCTGTTGTTTTCTAGATTGTACTCAGCTGCATGCCTTCATCCACCCGGCCTCCGTTGACTCTTCCCGCCTGCCGTCTCTGGAGCTGAAGCTGGATTGGAACAGACCAAAGTACAGTCCAATCACGATGCCAGCTGCCTCTCAAAAGGCTCCTTCATCTGGCAGGTGGCGGCACTTCTTCTGAGGGGAAGCTGAGCTGGCCCAGCAGAACTTTGGAGATGTGTTCCAGTGGTTGGTGGATGTGTAGGGAGATAGAGAGGGACCTTTGAATTGTTCAGAACCACAGACAGACTTCAACATGTAAAAACGTGCCATATGATGAAATAATGTAAAGGAGGCCGTGAAAAACACTCCAGAAAGGTTTTCTTTGAAAAAAAAAAATCATCATGAATTTTGGCGCAAAAAAAAGGCCATAGTATGCTATGTCGAAAAAAAATGCGATTTTTCAACATGTAAAAACATGCCATATGATGAAATAATGTAAAGGTGGCCGTGAAAAACACTCCATAAAGGTTTTCTTTGAAAAAAATCATCATGAATTTTGGCGCAAAAACAAAACGCCATAGTATACTATGTCGGAAAAGAAATGTGATTTTTCAACATGTTGTAAAAACATGTCATATGATGAAACAACGTAAAGGTGGCCGTGAAAATCACTCCAGGAAGGTTTTCCTTGAAAAAGAAATCATCATGAATTTTGGCGAAAAAAAAACGCCCAAGTATACTATGTCGGAAAAAAAATGCGATTTTTCAACATGTTGTAAAAACGTGCCATATGATGAAATAATGTAAAAGAGGCCATGAAAAACACTCCAGAAAGGTTTTCTTTGAAAAAAAAAATCATCATGAATTTTGGCGCAAAAAAACCGCCATAGTATGCCATGTCGAAAAAAAATGCGATTTTTCAACATGTTGTAAAAACGTGCCATATGATGAAATAAAGTAAAGTTGGCCGTGAAAAACACTCCATAAAGGTTTTCTTTGAAAAAAAATCATGAATTTGGCGCAAAAACAAAACGCCATAGTATACTATGTCGGAAAAGAAATGTGATTTTTCAACATGTTGTAAAAACATGTCATATGATGAAACAACGTAAAGGTGGCCGTGAAAATCACTCCAGGAAGGTTTTCCTTGAAAAAGAAATCATCATGAATTTTGGCGAAAAAAAACCGCCAAAGTATACTATGTCGGAAAAAAAATGCGATTTTTCAACATGTTGTAAAAGCGTGCCATATGATGAAATAATGTAAAAGAGGCCATGAAAAACACTCCAGAAAGGTTTTCTTTGAAAAAAAATCATGAATTTGGCACAAAAACAAAACGCCACAGTATACTATGTCGGAAAAAAAATGCGATTATTCAACATGTTGTAAAAACATGCCATATGATGAAATAATGCAAAGTAGGCTGTGAAAAACACTCCAGAAAGGTTTTCTTTGAAAAAAAATCCTCATGAATTTTGGCGCAAAAACAAAACGCCATAGTATACTATGTCGAAAAAAAATGCGATTTTTCAACATGTTGTAAAAACGTGCCATATGATGAAATAATGTAAAGGAGGCCGTGAAAAACACTCCAGAAAGGTTTTCTTTGAAAAAAAAATCATCATGAATTTTGGCGCAAAAAAACCGCCATAGTATGCCATGTCGAAAAAAAATGCGATTTTTCAACATGTTGTAAAAACGTGCCATATGATGAAATAAAGTAAGGGTGGCCGTGAAAAACACTCCATGAAGGTTTTCTTCGAAAAAAAATCATGAATTTGGCGCAAAAACAAAACGCCACAGTATACTATGTCGGAAAAAAAATGCGATTATTCAACATGTTGTAAAAACATGCCATATGATGAAATAATGCAAAGTAGGCTGTGAAAAACACTCCAGAAAGGTTTTCTTTGAAAAAAAATCCTCATGAATTTTGGCGCAAAAAAAACGCCACCGTATACTATGTCGAAAAAAAAAATGCGATTTTTTTATATGTTGTAAAAACATGTCATATGATGAAATAACGTAAAGGTGGCCGTGAAAAACACTCCAGAAAGGTCTTCGTTGAAAAAAAAAATCATCATGAATTCTGGCACAAAAAAAACGCCATAGAATTCTATTTCGAAAAAAAATTTAGATTTTTCAACATGTTGTAAAAACGTGCCATGTGATGAAATAATGTAAAGGAGGCCATGAAAAACACTCCAGAAAGGTTTTCTTTGAAAAAAAAAAAATTATTAATTTTGGCGCAAAAAAAACGGCACAGTATATTATGTCGAAAAAAAAATGTGATTTTTCAACATGTAAAACGGTGCCATATGATGAAATAATGTAAAGGAGGCCGTGAAAAACACTCCAGAAAGGTTTTCTTTGAAAAAAAAAAATCATCATGAATTTTGGCGCAAAAAAAACGCCATAGTATACTATGTCGAAAAAAAAATGCGATTTTTCAACATGTTGTAAAATGTGCCATATGACAAAATAATGTAAAGGTGGCCATGAAAAACACTATGGTAAGGTTTTCTTGGAAAAAAAAAATCATGAATTTTGGCGCAAAAAAAACGCCATAGTATGCCATGTCGAAAAAAAAATGTGATTTTTCAACATGTTGTAAAAACGTGCCATATGACGAAATACTGTAAAGGTGGCCGTGAAAAACACTATGGTAAGTTTTTCTTGGAAAAAAAAAATCATCATGAATTTTGGCGCAAAAAAACGCCATCGTATACTATGTCGAAAAATAAATGCGACTTTTCAACATGTTGTAAAAACTTGCCATATGATGAAATAATGTAAAGGAGGCCGTGAAAAACACTCCAAAGGTTTTCTTTGAAAAAAAAATCATCATGAATTTTGGCACAAAAAAAAGGCCATAGTATGCTATGTCGAAAAAAAATGCGATTTTTCAACATGTTGTAAAAATGTGCCATATGATGAAATAATGTAAAAGTGGCCATGACAAACACTATGGTAAGGTTTTCTTGGAAAAAAAAAATCATCATGAATTTTGGCACAAAAAAAACGCCATAGTATACTATGTCGAAAAAAAAATGCGATTTTTCAACATGTTGTAAAAACGTGCCATATGACGAAATACTGTAAAGGTGGCCGTGAAAAACACTATGGTAAGGTTTTCTTGGAAAAAAAAATCATCATGAATTTTGGCGCAAAAAAAACGCCGTTTTTAGAGTGACATGCTATACTATGATGTTTGTTGGGCGACACTCTATACTATAGACTTTTTAAATTGACATATGACTATGATGGTTTTTTTTGTTTCAGTTTTTTTGTTTTTTAGCAACATATAAGAATTTGAACAGTTTTAAAAATTACTATACTTGTGCAATGAAATATTATTCTATGGCATTTTTTAGATGACATATACTCTGATGTTTTCTTGAAAAACATACTATTTTGACAATATACTGCACTATGACATTTTTTGAACCACATATCATACATGACAATTTTAGGCAACATCCTATCATTTTGCACTTAATAATGAGATGATGAACCACATAATAATCAGTTGGGTTTTTTTGCCGACATGCTATACTATGAACTACAGACCATACTGTTATTCTTGAAAAGTATACTTTGACATTTTCTGAACTACATCCTATACTATGGCGTTATACACAGAGTGCTTTTGTTACATGTTGATTTATAATCTACATGTTTTTCTGTTTTGTTTTTTGACGGGATTACCACAGACCTGACCGTGAACACCGTTGACACCCACCTGAGGGAGACGCTGCCTAAGATCTCAAAGCTGCTTGGTTTTGGTCCTGCTCCAGAACGCCTTCATCAACTACGTCTTCTTTTGAAGAGGCCCTCAGATGCTGCAATCTCTGACCTTAAGGAGGAACTGCTGCCTTTACTCTGTAACGAGACGGCGGTTATTTTAAAGACCCAGCTCCTGTCGGCTTTGAAAGAAAGTTTAATACCCATCAAAACAGAACTACAGACAGTTAAATCTGAGCTGTCGGTCAGTATTTCAAACATCAAGTCCGACCTGGCTGCCCTAAAGCATGCTGTGGGTGAAACAGAAACTTCACTCTCCACATCACCCACGACATCGTCACACTCCAAAGCAGACCACCTGTCTGCTGAACTTTTAAAAGTGGACTATAAATGTGAAGAAACAGATGTGATCAGAAAGAAGTCATTTTCTTTTTTCTTTTCTTTCTGGTTGACTTGATGCTGTCAGATGCAGATGTTGGAGCTGATTCTGATCTTTCAGGATCAAAAGCTGCTTTTCCTTCACAGACTTTTCAGGAAATTATTCTCTCAGGTTTTCTCTGCTATTTATATTTTAATTATCTGTGATTATTTCATTATTTCTTTATTGTAAAAATAAAGTTTGAGGCATAAAGACTCATTTAGTTATTTTAATCCTGAAATCTTTGATGTAGCAGAACTAAACTTCCATTTTCCTTCTATTTTCCTTCTTGTACTTCTGATACTAGAACTAAACGTATCTTCAACACGGATCATCTGCTTTTAATGAATCAGCAGCAACATCACAACAACAAATGAGACAATTTTCAAAAAATTAATGAAACTGATGTTATTTAAAATGATCAGAGTCTGTTTTAGTGTCAAATTAAAGCTGATTACTGACAACTAGAACATTAACGTTACTGTTTTAATCACATTTAAGTTTCCTGAACGTTACATTAATGTCAACCAGTCACAGTTTTATGAATTTAACCACATTACAGGAACACAACACACTTCAGCTGTTTACATGAAACTCAACACATTAGCTTGATGGTACGTTAGCTTTAATCAGGCTATGACTGAACAGCTAGCTCGGTTAGCATCGCTAACATTAAAGCTAATATTTACTATGTTAACTTTCTTCTCTGGTCAACACACACTGAAACAAACTCCACCAACATCTGGAGTGCATGGCACACATTATATCTGACACTAAAGCTGCATATAAAGTGCATTAAAAGCGGCACCGATACGAAAATAAACATTTACTTACCAAACTATTAGAGTCCTTTCAGTGTCTGCTGGTAGAATCAGCCGAAGGTAGAAAACTACTTAAAACAAGCCAACGGACAGGAAAACTGTCTGTGGAAAATGTTGTGCTGCTCCACCGATAAATAAACCAACAGTTATTATGTCAGAATTCATCCAAACAAGGAGAGCAGAGTCTCTGCTGCTTCCTCCATAGGACCTGTCAATCATTCCAGACCGGACTGTCAATCAAGTAGTCCCGCCCCCCGGCTTCGCAAAACTTTAACGCTCTAAAAAAATCAATATTGATTTATTTTAAGATCGGCCACATGATCGCTCATTTTGACCATGAAAACTTACGAAAAAAAATGTATGTACAGTCTATGCACCGTACTCTGTTTGGCTCCACACTTGCTGATGACCACTTCCGGTCTCAGAAAATGAAAAAACGGACCTTTTTTCGTTTCTGTCTCTTACTGATTTTACGTTCTTATTATTCTAAATATAAAACGAAAATCAAAGCATTTTAAAAAATCGTATATCCATTTTTGATCATGAAAGGGAAAACGCCTTGTATTTCAATTTTAATTTTTGTATTTTAAAACGAAAATCAAATAACCACTCGTTTTTTGTTTTTCAATACCCGTTTCAGAACCGAAAATCCAATTCCCAGATCCGTACACGGACCCTAATATGTTTCTTTTCCGTTAGACCGAAAATCAAAGAATGAACGTATAAATATTACCTGATGCACATTGCTTTATGTGATTCGTCTTCCAGAATACAACATTGTCTCTCCTTAGAGCGAATGAGAAAAATCTCCCAAAAATGCCAAGAAGGGAATCCAAAGAGAAAGATCTGTCTTCCAGGGTCGACGGACAATGTATAGATGGAACATCTTAGAATGACAATAGCTGATTTTCCTCTGCAGGAAGGTGGGAGAGGCACGCGGTGGCGTAAATGTTTACAGCCCCATACTCTTTAGGTGTTTGTTTCCATTGCTGCGTAGCGTTCAACAACTTTAAACCGCAACGTGAGCTCAAACTGCACCAAAACAATGACAAATCATAGCTTTCCTGGGTAACTCCACTCCAGTTCTTTGAACGTGCCAGAAATAGAACATTAAGCCGTTTCCCAATACACAAATTTGCAGATTGTTTCAGGTCAGCCTGAACTGTTGTGCATGTTTCGACCACAGGGACTGCTCTTGTAGAGCGTTTTTTCGGGTGATATGTTTGGGAGAGAAAGTGCCTAATACAATGCAGGTACTTCTAAATTGTTCTGTTAAACTGGATGGGTTTTGACACTGGTTAGTGAAACTTGGAGAACTCAAATGCTGTTTGGTTACATTCTGAAAGGACAACATTGCCATTGCTTTTGCCCTCTCAATGTCCTTGTTAAGTTTGAGGACATAAACAACATTAAATTCTTCAACCTCCATCGTTCCATTTCCTATGTGCTCATAAAACTGAAGTTATGTCCAGTCGCTACTATTTGTGTTACAAATTCAAGGTGGCTCAGGCGCAAGAAAAGGAACAGACAGATTCAAAATGCAAGAAAAAGATTTATTTGCTCAGTCTAGAACAAAAGAACTACAAGTCACAAGACTAGGAACTACAACAGGTAACGCTTGAGGCAGAAACGAATCATAAAGCTCAGGAAACTACTAGTGACCACTAGAGGCAAGGAAGACAAACAAACTGGCACTAACTCACGGTGGGTAACAGCCAGGCAAGAAAGTTCAAACTCTAAATTCTATAATAACAGAACCAACACAAAACTCAAAGCGAAGCTAATCGCATTAAGCTCAGAAAAATTACTGAAACTGCAGATTCTACAAATGCACTAAACTATTACACTAGCAAGAATAAACTAAACTAAACTGTAACTCACAAAGAAACGAAAGCAAGATGCTCGGACTGGGATCTAGCATATCTGGCAGGTGGTTCTTGGCTGCTTGCTTGAAGTCCAGATGGAGAATGGCAGGAGGCAACGCCAGGTTCTGAAGATGGACGCCAGGTGTGAGGTAAACGGGTCAGGTGAGAGAATCCAGTCTCGGAACTGGAACTGGAGGTGATACACAGAGGAAACAAAGCAGAAGCACTTGGACCCAAACTGGAACGAAGGAGGACAAACAGGATTACTTAAGAGTCTCAAAAAGATACTGAGGCTAGAGTAACAAGCAGTATGTGGTTACTGGCTGTGTCACAATCCAGCACTCACAGGTGAGTGCCGTCTGCTTATATTGTAGTGAAGGAGGGCTTGATTGGCAGCTTCCCAGCTGCTCCTGCACCAGCTGATGATGATCACAGATGAGGAACACCTGCCGCTGCACAAACCTGAGAAGGAAAAAGAAAGGCGGAGAGAGAGGGAGGAGCACTATCTGGGCCTGGCAGCAGCCAGCCTGACAATTTGTCGTAGTTTTGCTGCACTTTGAGTTGACATTGCAATTGAAATTGTTGGAACCTACACTGCAATGGAAACACAAAAGCTAAAAGAGCATATTTAGAGGCTATTCCTGTAAATATTCCCTGAAAACTGCCTTGTAAGACGTTCTACAGCAACAGTTCCCGAAGTCAGAACATGAAGATAGGTTTGGAACTACCTAATGTGAGCCACAAATTTCTGAGGTGGCTTATAGACACACAACAGACAGATTAACTGGACATACAGAAGGTTGAAATAAAGCAGAACATGATGCTGAACTCAAATGGAAAGTTCTTGCATGTGACAATAAGACATGACACATAGACTGAATAAACAACTACATTACGGGTCCACCCTGACAGTTCAAAGCTAAAAGAATAAACCTAAATCAGTTTTAAGGTATATTTCTGTCCCTTTTGATTGATTCCACTTTCCATACATCCACTCTTATAGCAGCAGCTGCCTCATCAGATCCCGTCACACTCGAGAGACTCCTCACATCAGAGCGAACACGATAAAACTTGTTTTTGGCTCCTGTCCACCTTCCAGCTGGAGACACTGCAGGACAAAAGAACAAACTGATGCTCCGACTCCGCCCTGCGAGTTTCACATATCTGGAAAAAAGATCTTACAGGATGTGATTCAAAGTTGTCCGTTTATCTTCTCATTTGTCTCGATTGTTATCTTTTGTTTCTGTTATTCATCTGGTATCATGCTCTGTTTTAACTGTAATAGTGTAATAGTTCAAGTCTAATTAGCAAAGTTTCCTACCAATTTTGAACTGAAATTTCCTGAAAATCTGCAAGAGAAAATACCAAAAATGTTTTTCAATCCACTACTGTTACAGAATAAGAGTTCCGTTTTAGTAGACAGGTTTGCACCCAAATGTGGTACCAATTTCTAGAAAATGGGCATTAATGTTAATGCTGTGAATATAAGAAAATTGGTTGATGAGAACAGTTATAGGAGCTCATTCTTCAGCTGGCTGCGAACAAAGAAGACACAAGAAGGATGGCGTCATTAAAAGAGCTCAAGTTAAACCTCAAATAATGGAAAATATGATAGAAATCAGACACTTCTGTTTGTTTCATGTGTAGAAGTAGATTGAGGAAGATTACAGATAATTTTCTTTGTGCACACGTCAATGCTTCCACTTGAGCTAAGCTGAAAAACGGTCTATGATGTTATTTTGCAGTCAGCTTATTGTAGATGCAGATGGCAAATGTGCATAAAAACAGGTGGATGGGAGCATTGTTGTTTTTAGCATACTACACTGTAATCTTCAGTGGGTCAGTGTTTGACTTATTATGTAATTGCTCAAACATATGAAACTCTGTGTTAAATAACACAGATATAATGAATTAAATACAGCCTGTATCTTTTTGGCTTCTATTGTTGATTCAGTTTGAGTGTATAGATGAAAATTTGTTTCAGTTTTAGTGAAGGTTCAGTCATTTAAGATTTCTTCGTTGAAGTCAGCAAAAATGAAAGACATTTCAGTTGAATTTTCCTCAGCCAGGGCTCCAGACTAAGTTGTTAACTGTGGTTTGTTTAGGTGAACCCCAGATTATTTACTGCACCCTTTTGGTGCTGCAATAATACATGTAAAAACTCCAATAAAGTGCTAAATGACAATCTAACATCCAAAGAGATGAATTTTGTTATTGACTGTTGTAGCAAAACAAGGCTTGGTTAAACCAGCATGAACAAACATCACCAGTATATGCAGTACTCAGGTTATACACTAAATGAGCTTTAAACAGAACAGCATACTGCAGTGAGTCAGTCTTTCATAGAGCAAGAGAGAGGAATCAGCTGATAATTGCCAATCTGCAATGGCAATGCAAGTGAGAAAAAAATAATGTGACACACAGAGATAGAGCTGCTAATTATCACCAGTGTGACAAACATGTTTTAGCCACACTCAACAGATTATGACCTCAGTCACATTTTAATGTCATTCTTGCGTCTTTAAATCCTATGTATTTTAAGCTTTCTTAGGCCATCTGTGTGTACGATTATCTTTGTGATTGGATGCCACTGAATAAGACTTTGTATTAAAAGTTATTAGTTTTGCAAATTCATTTGTTTTTAACATTGTTGTTTTATCTGAAAAATGCTAACATTTCATCACAGTTATTGTTTTTATTGTTATTGTTTGCTTTGGCTTTTTCATCATGAATGGGTCGTCAAACATCTTTTCATATTTCAGTATTACTAGCTGTTGCTAATGCAATGAGTGAGGAGGAGGTCGGGGCAGATACATAGCTCAACAAAACATTGGACTTTAACACTGGATGCTGTGTTTGTCTTGTTTAAACAGATAGTCAGCATTGTTTCTTTTAACCATGATCATTTCACAACCATAACTGTTTATTATGGTTAGCATGATAGCAAACGTCCTTAGTCAACCCAAACTATGATCTTTCTCAAAACCCAGACCTGTTAATCTGTATTCATTTTGTGTAGCAGGTACGCAATTTGACATTGAAGTACACTGGCATGATTTGTCACTGTAAAATACACAAACATCTTTTGAGTTTGACAAATTTTGCAGAGCGTAAGTCTATGCCTAAGAGTGCTTCACTAGCTAAAAAGAAAAAATAATAATACAAGTTCCACCAATCATAGTGCAGGATACATTCCCCTTGCCGTCACCCACCTACAAAAACAATATCTGCAAGTGCAAATGATTGACCAATTTCAAGAGACAGCAGCTTGGATCTGTAGATCACCTGCAACACTCTTGACCTTGATCTAATCCCTCTCATTCCTTGCTCTCACTCTAGCATACGGCGGTACTTCAAGCATGGCAAACCTCACCAAGCCCGTACCGCAGTATTGCCACACCAAAGAAGGGATAGTTATTTATGAAACTGATTTATTGTTGCATATCTCCTGCTGCTGGTACACCGTCTATCTTTCATGCCATACAAGCACCATCACTTAGGTTGGAGGATCTGTTGGATTAAACCACATTAAACGTATTTTCAACCCCCACATGATAAAACCGAGTTTATCTGCGTGACAGTGGGGTCAGGACGCACATGTGCCGTGTCTCCCTGCAGACTGTCAACATGAGGTTGGTGTTATGTAGCGAACGGTGACCCCACAGGATTCGGTTTCATACATTCAACCCCTCTGCTTCCTTCTGCACACTCACATTGTGCTGTACAGTGAAATGTGAGCCTGTGGGTACAGCTGGGTGTGTGTTATGATGTGATGTTCTTGGCTGAAAGAATGAAAACACAGCTTTTGCACCACCAGTTACAGGCTCTAATTACATCTGTGCTGCAGACCGTATGTTTCCATCACTTCAGAGGACGTTGAAATGACTTACATTCTTTTCCTAAACTTAAACTTAATCTTAATATTAAAACGCCCTCAACTTTAATGCTTGACACTTTTTTTGTTGTAGTTTTCTGCACACCCTCAGATGTGTCAATGTCGAAGCATTGCAGGGCCCCAGTTTACTGTCCCCTAGGCCCTTTTCTGTTTGTTGTTACTTACAGATGTGACAGCTGTGGCTCCTCCCTCTGCATGATGTGGTTCTTTCTCCTCATTGATCACAGATTTTCAAATTTTCTTCTTCTGATGCCGGTTTTTAAAGGTTGCTTGGAAACAACAATAACAAGAGTAAGACAGTTATGACAAAAGCATCCTTTGGCTTGAAAGCTGACAAACTGAGTTTCATTTCTGTCTCTTTCTTTAAGAGCAGATGAGGAACCAAAGCAACAAATATCATGTCTGCAGGAAAACAAAAACATATCAATGATAAATAAACGTGACTGTAATAAAAGAATGATGCAAGCAACAGTGACATATTCCATTTCTGAAGAGTTTGAACAAGTGGATGTAGCTTTTGTTGTCCACCGAATAGATGCATAAGTCAGTATTTTACTTTGCTCCATTAAAACTGAAAACTCCAGGTGAACTCGAGTTGCTAGAAACAAGGTACTATGGCAGACTGAACCATATATGAGCCATATATTAATAATAATAAATAATAATAATAATAAGCACACATATGTTGATGCAATTTCTCAAATGTTCCAATAATTTTAATACGTTTATTCGGTCAGTCTGATGGATTTCATGTGTCTATGATCTTATGTTACAAGCAGCTGCTGGAACTTCTCATAGTGACACCAAACCCAAGTACAGGGGGTCCTCAGCTTACGACGTCCTCGACCTATGGCATTTCGTCATTACGTCAGAACTGGTTACATGGAACTAGTTGGCCAGCGGAGTGGACGAATATGTCATCACACGGCGCTATAAAGTGACTTTGTTTACATTTGCCGGTTGTACACCACCTTGGATTGTGTTACATTTGCTAACTTTTTGCCCTTTTTTGTGGCTCCCAAGCTGACGTCAGACTCTTCTGATGGCAGTGCTTCGAAGAAAAGGAAAGCCATCTCCATGGAAGTGAAATTAGATATAATAAAACGCTCGGAACAGGGTGAAACACCGACGAACATTGGTCAAGTTGTAAAAACATCCATCCATTATCTATACACCGCATAATCCTCATTAGGGTCGCGGGGAGGGTTGGAGTCTGTCCCAGCTGACTTGGGGCGAAGGCAGGGGACACCCTAGACAGGTCACCAGTCTTCATCAGTCCCAATTCCTCTTCTCATTATATACGTGGACGCATTTTTCTGTCATTGTCATTCTCTGGTTCTGCTTTAAAACATCTGAATCAGGAGCAGTACGTAAACGAAATCCTCCTCATCAGGGGCCTCGGGTTCATTTTCATCTGCAGAGCTGCTGTCATCAAAACTCCCCAACATCACAAAAAATGCTGCTGTGTTTATGTTTTTGTGTTTTTATGTTGCCACGCTTCCCATAAAAAAGGATTTCCTCGTGTGGGATGGTAAAAATTAGAAATGAAGACTGTATGAAGTAATAATTATCTGAACCAGAAAAGTGATTTAGAGATGAGCGGGCCTTGACACCACAACAGAGGAGACGCAAATGTACATGAGTTACAAACTGTATCAGGATCAGCTGGTGAATGACTCAGTGTGATTCCATGGCAGACACATTTCAACAAACTTTTCATTGATAGAGATGAAGGGTGAAGGAGAGAGAGGGGGGAGAAGCAGCGATAACAAGAGAGAGAGCCAAATAAAGACGAGAGGAGAAAGAAACTTTTGTTAAACTGTATCTTATCTTTTCACACATTTTCTTTCTTTGATGATTTGTTTGTAATTCTTTTATTACAGTATGTAGGAGACGACCTTCCAAACACTTGCTGTCATTTTAGCAGATACCGGAAAATAACATCTGTTTATGATAAGTTGACCAAGTAGCAATTAGACCCTAAACTCAACCAAACAACTGACTAGGATATAAAGTGACTTTCCACTGCAGGAACTTGGTGTGAACGCTTGGAGAAATCAACCTCTAACCGACCTTTTCAGCCAATGGAGGACCCAAAAATGTCGACCTTGTTTGATGTCAAATCAGAGTACACTAAAACTACGATAAATAGATGTAACTCCAGTTCTATGAGCACGTAGGAAAAAGAGCAACGGAGGTTTGTCATGATGTAATGAATATATGGCGGTTGAAGATGACAATGTTAGAGAACAGAGGTCTGCCACTGAATGAGGACATTGAGGGACAGGTAAAAATTACACTTGATATCCAAGAGTTTAACCCAGAGTTTTTCATCACTGGAGAATGTACTTTTTTCTCCCCTAAAAAACAGCCTTGAAACAAGCTCCATAGGGGAGCTTCTTGTAGATAGAACATTCAAAAAGTTTCAAGCCATCGTAAAACCTGCTGCAAATTCCTGCAGTGCAAAATAATTATTAACTGTTGCCTAAAATCCCTTCGGACATCCCCGTGCCACTGAACCCACTCCAAACAATGTGTGGACTCTATAAGCTTAGCACTGCAGCCCATGTCAGGCCACCAGTGATGATTCAGGTACAGTTTTTGCATTCAGAAACCTCCAAAACAAAGAGAAAAATCGTTGTTTAAATGTTCCTGATTGTGTATGACTTCCAAATGAACAACCTTAAAGTCAGGATATGTCATCAAAATCACTGTCTCAATCAATGAATATCTCATACTCAAAATTCTCCTTAAATAAACCATTAGCACCAGATCCTGTAAAAACATCAACTCTGCACTCCTCAGCCCAACTGAGAAGCCACGACTGATTCAACTGTGATCTACAGTCATGTGACAAAAATCCATAGAGTTTTCAGGTGAACTGCAGGCAGTGTTTATACAAAGCAGAGAGGAAACAAAAAGACTTAGAGGACAGTAAAACATACTGGATCAATAAAATGACTGCAGCATGGCTCAAAACTGTAAACAGAGAAATAAGTTGTCAGCAAGTTGGAAGATACATTCAGCATGGTGAAGTATCTCCCTAGAGTTGAAGTGATGTGATCTGAGTGGTGTGAGCTGACTCTGTAGAGGCTGTAAAAATGCAAATAGTTAATTATCTGTAGCATGTAGACACCATTTTTGCAGGTATTGGTAACACCTGTGGGCACTTTTAGAAATGCTGTACATGTTGACTACAGTTTTTTTAAAGTTTGTAAAGTAAATATTAAAATAAATTCTACTTTTTTTTATGTTTTCTGGTATCAGTGTCATGCTGCACAGAAGACATTTTTAAGTTCTCTCTACCACTAACCATGCCTGTGCTGCTTCTATAGAGATGCAGCACTTTGGATTGCAGTGAAAAATGAGCCCCAGTGTAGAGGAATGTTGCTCAGAAACTGTTTGGGGTTCAGCGGGTAAATGTACATATGGGGTAGTTTTGTGTTCAGTGTTCAGATAGGCTTGCCATTATAAAGCTGACGAGAGCTAGAAAAAGAAAGAGAGAGAAGAGGAGGAGGAAAGAGATCAACACTGAGAATATGGTGAGTAAGAGGATTGGGGTGGGGGGGTGTTTGTTGTGCGTACCAGTCGGTGCACTGTGCGAACTGCGGTGTGTGTGTATATGTGTATTTCTCTTTGTGTAGATCCTTAGGAGTGAGGATGTTGTGGTCGGGCCTCGCTTTAGGACAGACTTTCAAATGGCTGTTTCAAGGTTAAATCATTGTTAGTGTAGTTTCAGGTTAAAGCTACATTAAGGGCCTCAGGGATATATTGCATCAATGAGAGTCCTCACAAAGATAGAGGCCCATGTGAGTGTGTTTCAGCCTGAGTGTGTAGGGGAGGATCCTCTCTCTCTTAAAGCCGGGTCAGAAACACAGAGATCGGCAGAGCTGAGAGGCACTGAGGAGGGAACACACACTTACTGACTCTTGAACACACACACACACACTCACACACAAAGACAACAGGTCTATTGTTCACACACACTCAAATAGCTGTTGATCAGTCTAACGCACACACTCGTCAACACACACACTCTTCGCTGGACCCTGGATTGACCACTTGAGGATACATCCCACAGGACTCCTTTTCCCATCATGCACCAGCGGAGCCTCTCAGAGCTCCAGGGGGTCACCACCCAGCGGGGGGCCTCGACCCCACGGACTAGCCAGGATGGAGCCTCGTGGAGCTCCAGGTTGAGGGAATCCGGTCGTTGCCGCTGCCCTCCGAGGAGAGCTCCTCTGTGGGCATGGCTGCTCCTGGGGGCCCTGGTGGTTCCTGGAGCCTGGAGCTATCTGAGCGAAGAGCAGGAGGAGCTGCTGGTGGAGCTTCATAACCACTACAGAGGGCAGGTTTCACCCAGTGCCTCAGCTATGCTGCCTCTGGTAAGACACCTGCAGGGCATTAAGATCCTCCCAAACTAGCATTAACCAACAGTAAAGGAGAGGCATATTGATTTCATGAGCTAAATGTCAGATGTCATATAGTATCATGCTCTGACATGTAAGATGTGTCCTTGACTGCAGCTGCAGAAATATAGGGAGGAGACTCTATAGGCACCAGATTTTCTCTGTAGTTTCAGTGTATGTCATCTTTTTGCATAATAATTCGTTATAAAAGGACACTGATCAATCAATTCCCTTCGATTGATTGGCCCCTGATTCCTTATTTCCATATATCTTTTGGAAATATGATTGAATTTACCTGCATATTAACACAAGATTCTGATAGTGTTGTGTTTTGCGGTTTGAATAGTGTTTAAAAGGATTCAAACCCCTGACAATAGGAGAACTTTAGGATTTCTTGAGAGTAAAATCTTGTACATAAAAACCCAGAACATCATATAAATACATTTACATTAGAATACATAGCATGTATATTATGTTTTGTAGTCTTAAAATAGTAAAAAGTTTTAACTTCCATTATACAATGACAACAACGCTAGCATAATTTTTTTGGTAGTTCAAATAGTGTACAAGTTTTCAAGTTTTCCCTGAAAAGAAGAAAATTTACGGACCTCTTGCCCATTTTGCAAGTATTGATTTTAGCACGAGAATAAAGTTATGACCATTAGCCTCCCAAAAGCATCAAATAAATGAGTGTACTTTAGGTTATAATCAGTTATTGTAAAGTTTTGCAGATCTAAAATATTAAATGCTTTAATTGCTACTGAATAGTAGGAGGATGCCAATAAAAGGTTTATATATTTTTCAGTTCAAATTGTGTTTTAGAGACTTTTAATACTTGAAAAGAAAAGCATTAAAGGACTTCTTGTCCATTTGTAAACTGAGAATTCTAAACTCTTAAAAAAATCAACATACATCATGTTTCACAGGCTAGAATGATAAAAGACTTCGATTGACTTTGTAGAATAATGCAAACACAAGTTTTCCTCAGTTTGGCTTAAAGTCTTTGCCATAAAACCCTTAAAACATTAAATAAATATATGTACAGCAAATATATATCATGTCTTGCTGGCATCAAATGGTAGAAAACTTCAGCAGCCATTGTGGAATTGTGCATTAGAATATAAACAGAGAGAGGAATAAAACATTAAATTGCTGTGCAAAATTTGCAGACTTTTTCATTCTGAACTGACTTTGAACTGTGTGACAACTAAAGAAAATATCTACAACATGTAACACACAAACTAGCACACTGGCAGTCATTCTGTGTTTTTGGTGGGGGGACCTTGTGGTTTTGAGCAGTAAATGTGTCACCATTTCTGTGTAGTCGGCAGTAAAGATGACTGTAAAATCTCCAGTCTGACATGTCATGTGTATGTACATCTACATGCAATGGAAGAGCAAAGAATAACCTAACTGTGATGAGGGTAAGTTGAGTTAAAGTTGAAAAATATTAGTTTGCACAATGCACTGTTGAAATAGTTGTTCTGGATGTGGAGTGAAAAGTCGAATCATTACAGAAAAGGAGGAGATGCTGTTTATTCAGACGTATTTCAGACAGTCTCTCTAGATGACATTTATGGTGTTACACAATCCTTTGTAAGAGAAATCATGGTCCTAGAGAACAAAATTATTTTCCCAATGATTTTTAGCTGTGGTGCAATCGTTTGTTAAACTGATGCTGCATCAGCAGGAGGTGGTTGGGGTGGATGGTGGGCGTACAAAGCGCTCGACTGGAGTTCACATCAAAACTTATGTCTTTGGTTTAGGCAAGAGAGCTAGTTTGATTAAAGACATTTTCTTATGAAAATCGAATTTTATAGCTTGTTAAAATACCCATATGATGTTTCTTTATTAACTAGAAGACAAATCATGACCGAAAGTAGCAGTCAATGCCATCGTTGATCATTCCCACCTTGAAACTGCAGCGTACGTCTAAAAACACAAATCCAGACGGTTTCATACATAATGAATTTAAGGGATCAATGCTGTCAGCTTGCAGGGTGGGGCTGTCGGTATGATTATTCCTCTTTAGAATTGGTTTCTGGTTCCAATATGTACAGCTGGATTTCTCAATTGTTAGATCATGCCATTGCATAGTTTCTGTTTGAGCTGAGTCGTAGATGAACTGGTGTGCTTGAGCTGCAGTGAGCAAAGGAGAAGTGAGTGGAGAAAGAAGCAGGAACTTCTCCGATCTGCATGAAAGGATTATTTTCATAGAAAAAACTTCCAAGTTTGCAACTCTGATACATAGATATGAGTTTTTAGGGGTTTAATCAATGAACAGAGAAGAAGTTCAGAATTTGAGACACTGGTTTAGTGTCACCCAAGATGATGGTTTAAACCAGAGGCTTCCCCCCCTTCTATTACTGACAACAACATGCTGTGGAGCGCTGTGAGACCACTACAGGTTATTTAGATATTTGATCGAAAAAATGTGTTGACACTGAACATCTTACCAGTACTTTCAGTATCTGGTTTCCTTCAAAATGTATCTGCTGCTACAATTCAGTTGCATGTAAAGTTCATTTCTAAAGCGGAAGTTTGGTTGTTGACATGTGAGGTTTGCTCAACTTTTCATTCAGCAGACAAAGAGAAGTGAAAACCCCAGATCCTTTTCACCTCCACATGAAGCAGGTAAAGTCAAGTCAGTTTTATGGAGCTTAATATCATAAATCCCAAATTTGCCTTAAGAGGCTTCATAGTCGATACAGATACAACACCCTCTGTCCTTCGAGTGCCAAGTCAGATAGGGAATGTTCCAAAAAAACATGAGGGATCAAGAAATTAGATACCTCTTTCAGGACAGACGGGAATTAAATGCAACATTGCAGATTAACAATAGGCGGCATTCCACTGCATGAAGTCGGGGCAGGCACAACATGGCATGAACATTTACAGGAACGGCCCCATAATCGACTCTTGAGACTTCTGTTTCCATTGTGGTGCAAGATCTGACCACTCTGTCTGTGACATTAACTGAGGGTGCAACAAAACAATGACAAATAGCAGTTACTGGATGTAACTCCTGTTCTATAAGCACATAGGAAATTGAATAATTGAGGTTGTTGTGATTTTTATGTTGTTTTAATGATGTTGACGAAGAGAAGATCGCTTCTGGACAAAGACATCGAGAGGGCAGAAAATATGGCATTTGTTGGACTCTGAGTTTGACCAATAGTGTTTTAGGGCTGTTCAGAAGTATTAACCCTAGAGCACGTATTTTGTTCTCTTTTTTGTCCACTAAAAGAGGGTCTACAGGTGGTTGTCTTACATTCTGAACTCAGGGTTGGACTGCCCTAAAATGACCCACAATTCCTAGCAGTGGAAACAGCTTGATAGAAGCACTGGCCATGAAAAAAATCTAAAATGGAACATAAGATACATAAGATGAGGAAGACATTAAGTAACCAGGCGTAGCCAAATAACGAAGAGATGTAAACATCTGTTTCGGAAATATTATCCCTCATTCAATCCAACTCCAATGTCGGAAAGGTTTGGGTGGAGGTGGTTTTAGATGTTTGACCCGAGAAGCAGCTCTCATGATGTATAGTTTTTCCACTTAAAGGGAACAGCAGACGTTTTCAGTGACAGTGAGGTTCATGCTGAGTAATCCACAAACCTCAAGACAGCACAGACTCGTCATTGTGCTCTGAAAAACATGCTGCTGTTGAGTGTTACTAATCTGATTGTGTTGCATTTGCAGCAACAACAACCGCTCAGTTTCATTGTATCAGGGGTGAACTGATATCTCCAAATTTCAGCACTGAATCTACGTTTTAGGTTGCGAAATATTAATACACTGCAGAAAATAGTCCCCCAACAAATATATCTTTTTTCCTCCTGTATGTTTGATGACAGCTACAGTGGCTAGTTGTATTTTTTTTAATGGACTATATATCAGATCTTCAATGTGCTTGGAGCCACATACAGAGCAGGGAGGTAAGTAAGAAAGTAGAAATACAAGAAGAAGAAGACGAAGCAGGAGACAACAGACAGATGGTCTTAATATAAATGTACTGTGTGTTATGCATGTGTACGTTATGTACCAATACCAAATCGCATGACCTAAGTATGTAGCGGGCGGTGGGAATTGATGGGACTCGGAAACACCGCCGCAATTTAATCAGTTGTTCCTGTATGATTTCTGACAGTCAAGTCCTGATAAGTCCGCAGTGGTCAATTTATAATGGGATCACAATCATGTGATCATCAGCAGACAGCTGGCATAGCGTTCACTTGTTGTCATAGTTACAGCGACGCCATGCCACTATCTTGCGATGGGAAATCTTTAACAAATCCATGGATCCAGACCTTAAGCTGCATCACTGCCAAAATCTAATGTGGTGGTCCTTGTGTCATTTCTGACCTTCCTTGAAAATTTCATCCAAATCCATTAGTCCGTTTTTGAGTAATGTTGTGAACGGACAGACAGACAGACAGACAGACAGACAGACAGACAGACAGACAGACAGACAGACAAGCCAACGCTGACCATCATGTCACTCCATCGCGTTCCTTGGTGGAGTAATAACTCTTCAAGTTATGGCACTTTAAACATTGCTCCATAGATTGGCCCGAAGAAAATGAGACATGGAGAATTTTTTACTCAAACAGTGAAACCACCTGTGACCAGAAATATTACACATGCATTACTTAATAACGTACATATGCACAGCAAGAAAATGTGACAAATATGAGATGATCAGGCGTGACTTTGTTTAAAAAACTGGTGAATTGAGGTGGAACTACCCACTTCTTTTTTTCTTTTTTTGCCCCATTTTTTCCAGTCACATTTTTACTCACAGTGGGTTAATTTTTCACTGCAATAGAAGAAGAAATGGAGAGAACTTGAAAATGTTTTCTCTGCAGTGAGGCACAAGTTAGTTTTTTAAAATTAGTATTTTACTAAAATTGACAAAATCTGGAAACAACATGTACAACATTTTGTGTCCACAGGTGTAAAACATACTGGAATAATGTGACTGATCTGAAACTGACTGAAAGTTGAAAATCCAACGATTCTTTCAGTTTCACAGTTATTGGCTCTGACAAATGGTGTGATTTTGATGCTTTTTGTGAAAAAAGGGAAGCATACTTTTGAAATCCTGTGATGGGTCTTGGTGTTCAAAGGATTAAGCAGGAGCAACTTCTGTTTGTTGGGATTGTATATTGACATGGGTGGAATGAACACCACCTTGTGCTCGTATCTGAGATGCCAGCAGCAGTATGTGGCGCCTTGGAAATGAGAACAGGCTGACTGGTGTCTATGACTCTATCTGGACAATTCCTGTCTGTAGATATGGAGCTTCCAGGAACAGCGCTGGCGAATATTCATAATTCATGGTTCTGAAACCCTCCAACCGTTCCTCTGGTGCCAAAGTCAGGTCCTAATTAGATCATACCACTATGTAGTCTGTAGTTTACTAGTCTTTATGGTTTTTAACATTAATATATAAGAAAGTAATATACATTTGAACTTTTATTAGTGCAAGCTGAAGTTCTTCATCCTTAATAAACACACTCACCAATCACAGTAGATTGACTGCTGTAGTTCAAGCAATAAGTGAGAACCTATAGGCTAGCACAAACAACTCATTTAAAGGCATTTTTGAGTGACAGATTTGATCATTTTTATATATACTGGCTTTAATTTCACATACATCTACTTTTTAAAGTAATACCAACATGTGTCGGAACTTTGAAACATCCGTCTCATTAGAGAAACTCAACAAAGGAAACATAAGAAGCTTCTATTCAGATGCATTTTTGTTTTTTATTAAGATGTTCTCATTGCTCTCCGCAATTTATGTTAATGGTTTCCAGCCTCGAGTGGCGCCTCCAGTTCTTGTATTGTGGGATAACTCGATCATCTATAGCACGCCCAGAAAACGAGTGTTGGAGTTTCTTTAACCCTGTTGAAAAGGTGCTGAGTGTATATTAGTGCAGAGTCAGCAGGATGGAGTCCAGATCAGAGGCTGCAGTAAAATAAGAGGAAGGAGGAGACGAGGGAAGAAACACAAATGAAACTGTCTGGTCTGATGTGTCTATTTAGATCTCTTATATCTCCAGTTTCCTAATATTCTCAGTTCTTGTCTTGTTATCTTCCTCCATTTCCTGTTTCTGTTTTTGTCAAATGATGCCAGAACACAAACACACATGGGATCTGTGGCTCTGTTTGGTGGCGTTCGTCTTGTGCGTGCTTTGTCTTGTTCTAATTATCCTTGTTTGTATCTGAGGTCTGCGCCCCATGTTTTCGTGATGAAACCGCTTCAGCAATGTCATGATGTTACATTTTTCAACAAATTTTTTTTGGTCATTTCTGGGCTCTTTGTGGCCCTGCACGTAAATGTAGTAAGTCTTTGAGAGCCTTTAATTAGAACTTGGCAGGAGTTCTTGTCTTCTTAGTGCGAATTAAATGGCACTTGGCAGGGAGCCATGTACAGAAAACACTTTAGTGATATTGATTATTACAAACACTGCGATCCAAAAGTGTGTTAACAGTAGAGTGGAGCTGATATTTCTCTACTTTGAAATTGCAATCAAAATGCCACAAGAAGAAAAAGCAGATATTGTCCTCAGCTTTTCTTTCAAGCTTAATATCACACTGTATGCAAAAGGCACATGAATATATTTTTTAAAAACTGATGTCTAAAAGTATATTAAGAATACAGTGAAATTTTCATGATATATACACTACTGGTAAAAAGTTTGGAGTCACCCAGACAATTTCATGTTTTCCATAGAAACTCATGCTAACATCATTGCATAAGGGTTTTCTAATCATCAATTATCCTTTCAACACCATTAGCTAACACAATGTAGCATTAGAACACAGGAGTGATGGTTGCTGGAAATGTTCCTCTGTACACCTATGGAGATATTCCATTAAAAATCATCTGTTTCCAGTTAGAACAGTCATTTACTACATTAACAATGTCTAGACTATATTTCTGATTAATTTAATGTTATCTTCTTTATATGTATAAATATACACCATGTGCACATAAATACTGTGAAATTAAAATACTGTTTTATATATAAGGTAAACTGAGATAAAATGAGTTAACACATTTAGAGGCTATTAATATCACAATAGACATTATCATGAATCAAAATGTAAATTCAATAAAGTATCATCTTAACTCTTAACCCGGGCAAGAATCTAATGTCCCAACTTGTTACCTATGCAACAAAAATGTTAGATAACAGATGCAGAAATCAGTTTTGATTGGTTTTAAAGTAATTTGATCATGAATTCTGAATTAACAGGCTGAAGATAGATCACAATTTGAGCTTACTTTCTATGCATAGTGTGAGCCTACACTGTCCATACATTATGAAATAATTAGTATTTTAAAAATATATTCTAAAATAAACAGAAAAATTACACATGATGTGTGTTGTTTTGTAAGAGAAAGCTAGTTGTGACATTAAATTGTGTATGAGTTGTGCAGTCTGTAGTGGACACGTTGACCTCATTACAAGAGGAAATGACAAGGGATCAAACTGCTGCAATTCATTATGTGAGAAAAGCAGCATGTCCAAATGTACCAAAGTGGACATTAATAGATGCATTTAAGATATTTCACTGTTAACCTGCTGGTGATGCTGCAGGAGCTGAAAGATCAGGGGATCACCAAAGCTTCTGGAAGACGTCTCGGTGAGTGTCACAAAACATAAAGTTATGTCTTCACCCAACAGAGAAGTTGTGTAGCAGGTGTTATGTCACTTCTTTTACAGTTTTGTAAATTGGCTGCTTCTGAACTGAGAACAGTTTGTGAGGGTCAGCAGAACATCCAGGTAAACTAAACGTCAGATTAAATTGTTATGTTTGTTTGGGAGCGTTGGGGCAGGTTGGGGCCGGCTAGATGTTCTGATTTTGTCATTAGACCAGAGAGGAGCTGGAGGCAAAACTGTAGTATCTACTGCCACCTTTGTTCTCTACTACTGATATGATCTGTGGGCACTTAGAACATGTTGTACATGTTGATTCCAGTTCTTGGCATCTGTGTCATACTGCACAGAAGATATGCTTGAGTTCTCTCTGTTTTAGTCATGGTTTTATTGTTTCCATAGAGATACAGAACTTTATTTTGCAGTGAAAAATGAGACCACAGTGAGTAACACAGTGTCAGGAGTGAAAAAACCACCCAGAAACTGCTTGGGATACAAAGAAACTCTGCATTTTATCATACCAGGACAGGTTAGTTATGGACCAGATGGAACATCCCCAGTAGGCTGTTTTTAAAACTGTTGAGATGAAGAGAAGCCAACAGAAGACCTGCCATCCTGCTCCTAATCTTAACTACCAGTTTGTCTTTCATATCTCATCATGAAGAGACAAAATACCGTCCCTCTTATTTTTCATGTGACATCTTAATTGTTTTTCATCCAGCTTTAATGAAATGTAAAAGACACATCACTGTTTCAATGATTTTTGCAGTAATTTGCACCAGAGTGCGTGCATCTTTTTTTTTTATGGCCAGTCCTGTGAGCCAGATGACTTCTCTAAATAACCTGCAAGCCTGTTTGTGCACAGCTGAACAAATTAAGTGCCTGCAAGATTTAAAAAAAATAAAATAAAATAATGCAGTGAAGTTTTCCACCATTACCAATACAGTAACAGAGGTTTCTGCAAAGGAAGAAGATATTCTGTTAATAAATATGATTTTGTCAGTGAGGGAAGATGAAAAATATCTATATAGTTCTTAATTGAGTGTGTGAACAACGCTGCTCGTGTTGTAGCTGTGTATTAAAAGGTAGTGATGCTCTATGGAGGCCAGTGCAATATGCCTGATGTACCTGACTGAACTCAAGATTTTGTGAAAGTATGGAAATAATGTGCAGACTTTGAGCCAACTCACAATGAGCAGATTATTGAAGCCATTCTCATTCCCAAGGCATCAAATAGTGCAATTTTGTCAAAGCCGCTGGTATCTCAGCAGGTTTTTTCCTGGATCAGCACAGTAAGCACGAAAGTAAGCATGGTCGCTCTGCAAACAGTGGAGGGAATAAGTCTGTGTTATTAATATCAGCATTTTCCTGCTATTTCTGACTATTTGATTAAAAAATAAATCTATTATGCTTTGCTTAATAAATCTCAATTTAAAAAAAACTAATTAATGATGTATTTTCACCAATTTAAATAAAAACAGTTAAAAAAATAAATATTAATTCTTATCATTTGGTGTTGCCTAAAACCTGTGTGCCAGACAAAAAAACCCCTGAATGTTTAGCTCAAAGCAAACATGCTGCTGTGAGCTTATGTTAAGCTTCACAGAGCTGCTAGCATGTAGACTCTTATTTTTCTGTTGCTTTATTCGCTCCTCATTCTTCTTCTTCAGCAGCTGCAGCTGTCTCAGAATTTATCTGATTCACTGCATCAGTGCAAAACACTTGTTCACACAGGTTAGCAGATCAGGTCCGTCACTTTTCATGAGGTAACTGCATTAAAAAGTTCCAGAGTAAATGGAGGCCTGGGTTCCAGGAACAGACGGGTGTTTCCCTCCAGTTATTAGCAAGAGGAGGAACACAGCAGGGAAATCACCCTGGAAGACAAACAGCGAGGGAGGCAACCATCAGGGTTGAGCAACATAGGAGGACGAGTGTTGGGAAAGAGCTGACAGACGAAGAATGTTTACACAGAGAGAAATGAAAATTAGGTAGTGAATGAATGAATGCCCAGAGGATGGAGGAGGAAGAGAAAGAAAGGAAACAAAGGAAGGAGACAAGGAAAGGCCCAGAAAGTGAGAGAAATAGGAAGGTAGCTTGCAAAACCTGCAGAAAGTGAGGAGTAAGATGGGATGAATATAAGTGGAAGAAGAGGGAGGTCAGCGTGCTAAACTGGGAGGAAATTGCAGGGGACGGATTTCATTTTTTTTGGCAAGAAAAGTCATCTGCAAAATGTTAGGAGGACTGTTCCAGTCACATAAGGTGTCCAGAAACCTGGACTGAGACAAACCAGTTCAGATAAAAAAAATCAGCAGCACAACACAGAGTGACCAGTTCAAGGAAACCAGAAATAGTCAGACCAGTTCAGATACAACTGGTTTGTGCTGCACAGGCTAAAGAAACCAGTTTAAGATGTTCAGATGAAAACAGTTTGAGTAGTTACCATTAAACTGAATAACAGACAAATCAGACTATCCAGTTTATATGAAATATCTGAAACTAGTCTGACCAGTTAAGACAAAATGTTAAAAAAACCTCAGTTGGACCATTTTGGACAAAATTATTAAAAATGTGTAACCAGTCTGACCAGTTCAGACAAAAGTAACTGCAGCTGAGAAACCAGTCTGACCACCTTGGATAAACTATTAAAACTGAGACACCAGTTTGACCAGTTGAGACAAAACTATTAAAAATGTGAAAGTAGTCTGGCCAATTCAGAGAAAATTTGTTAAACAGAAGCCAGTCTGACCAGTTCACACAAAAATGTAAACAAGTAAAAACCAGTCTAAGCAGTTCAGACAAAGCTGGTATAACTCTAAAACCAGACGAGTTAATAGAAAGTTTTCAAAACACATACAATCAGGTCACAGTTCAGGTGGTTTTAATGTTCTCACTAAACAAATTCATGGCACATAATTGACTTTGTTGTGGTCTTGGGTGCAGGTGATTGATTAGACCTTTTTGCACACAGACAGCACGGACATGTGGTTGTTTTTGACTAAAGTATTCTTCTAGTTTACGGGAATCCATATAGAGGATATGTGTGTAGTAGGTCGTATCTATGTATTCCCAACATACTAAACTATTGTCCTGGTAGCATAGTCATGGTGCAAACACAAATTTGAGCTGCATTTGATCGGATGTCTATGATGTGCTTTGCACAAATTCCCGCAGGCTTAGTGAGATAACAAAATTTATGTGAGCTGGACCATAGCGCACCTGCATATATGGAAAATCACACTGGTTTAATAACAGCAATCCTTGGTTTCAAGTCCAATTCAATTCAAATCAATTTTATTTATATAGTGCCAATTACAGGTTAAATTGTCTCAAGACGCTTTAGAGAATCCATGTGCCTGTCAATTACATTATGTTTATAGTAGTGCTAATTTACAAAATATGTCATCTTATAGCATTTTTACTTTGAAAGGTGAAGACTTTCCACCTTTTAAACAGAGAACCTAGCAAATCCAAAGTTCCTTTTGGATTCCCTTTGAGGAAGAACCTGGTGATAGCAGGAAAGTAAAAAAAAAAAAATCTCCCCTTAACCCGGAAGTTAAAAAAAAAAAAAAAAGCCTCAGACATAACCAGGTGCTGGGAAGGCGGCCATCTGCCTCGACTGGCTAGGGCGAGACTGGGGATTACGGCATATGTCTACATGTGCATCCACAAAGGAATATAATTAAAGGTTAACACAGGTGCCAATATTGATAGTCTGATGATACACTGAATGTAACTTGTAACTAGATGCAACTGACAGTCCATGATACCTGCCACAGGAAGTGACTCAAGCAAATTAGCAAGTCCATCTGTGTAAAAATACTATTTGTTAAGGCCACCAGGAAAATGACATACAGGGATGTCCCCCATTAAGTATTTATTGTAGCTGATCTGATCAGAGTCATTAGTAATTTAATATCTGTCTATACCGTAACCCAATCCAATACAATTTCTATTATCCTTGACAATACACGCTTCAAGTACATTAAGGCTATTAAAATCAAGCTGGTGTATGTCCTTAACAAATGAATAGCTCCACAAGAAAAAAATAATAATTCTTGCATCCACATTATTCCTTAATGTGATGTAGGTGGTCCTGAACCTTGTTGTAAAGCTCTGGTTGAACACTGGCTGATAGCAGTGTCAGAAGGGGGAGTGTACTGTGGCTCCACAGTATTCTAAAGGTGGTGAAAACCAGTATTCTCTTTATGCATGTGAGAAAATGTGTTGTTATCTCCACTGTTGACTGCAGACAGCACTGGACCAGGATTGTTGAATTCAGTTGAGACAGAACAACAATCAGCTGTTCACACACCAGATGACCTCCAGTACAGTCGACGGACATGACAGAGAGAGAGAGTGTGTGTTTGTGTGTGTGTGTGTTACTTCATGACCTGAAAGCCATAACACAAACCAGATGTTGAGACGGCATGGAGAGAGAGGAATGTGAAGGAGACCCCTGACTATTGTTTGTGTTGTGTGTCACCGCCGGACAAGCAAACAGACACACAGAGATATTAAACTTCCAGTCATGGTCCTGTTGTTCATTCTTTGGGTTTCTTAGCAACAGTGACTCAAACCACGAGGCAGGCTGAGCTAAAGATGTGTCATCATCATGTGGAGCTTTTCAGCAGATATTGAATATAAGTGGGATGCTAACAGATACCCGTGGGCCAAATCTGGCACCCCGACAAAACGGTTATAGATCCACAGTTTCTATGAAAACGGGGCTGTGTACATCTCAGCCTGTAAGAATATATAATGAATAATTGCAGCTTAAATGGGCAGCAGTCTGATAGTATCATAATTATTTTACCCAACACAACAATACCAGCATTTTCATTCTACTAAAAATACAACAGTTCAGTTTTAGATAAAGTTCAGATAATCAGTGGCATCAACTGCATATTAATCTCACACACAACACAAAAGGTTGCCAAATATGTTTTATCTTATAATCTGAACACCAACCTTTGCTGGCAGGTCTGAAAGGCATGTTGTATTTTAAAAAGAATCAGTAAAAGGACAGCATTTATTAGCCAGGGCCTGTAAAAACAGAGAGAATCTTTGGATTTTCAATTTTCCGATGGTTCTTGAACATATCATCCATCACCTTTCAGCTCTGCCACCATTGGAGTGTGAGTGCGCGTGTAAATGGCTGGATTAGAAACACATCGTAAGCCATTTTGGGATCTAAGCACTATGTAATTTCGGACTGTTTACCGTCTACCTGCAGCTCTATCAGTAAACTAAACAAATCTAAGCTTGAAAGTGTAATATTCTATCAAAATCATCACTTTATTCTACATGCCTCATTTAAAATCTACCAACAATTAACGGTTTGCACCAGATTTGGTAAAACAACTAAAAATTCCACACTCCTCAACACAACTGAGAGGCTACGACTGACTGACCCAACAGTCATGTGACAAAAATTCTAAGAGTTTTGGGCAGAAACCATTCAATTTAAGCTCCAGCTGTCACCATCTTGGCAGCACCTGGCTCCTCCTCCTAACACCCCACTAATCCACAAATGAGGAAAGACATTGGGCATGTGTGCATTGAGGGCAGGCCATACTGTCCTACGACTGGTACAACCCCTCTGTCACTCAGAGCAGCCACATCCTTAATTATGCACAACTTAAAGCCTCAATACTAAACAAATGGGCGAGTCAACATCAAAGAACAGATCTGGTGACACAATGACTGTTGTAGGTTTGGCTCTCCTCTGCTGTCCTCATGTCCCATTAGCAGAGAAGGACCACATCTGAGCATTTAGACTTCTTTTTAGTTAAATGTAGAGTTTTTAATTGAGACAAGAAAGGCTGTTATGCACCATTTGATTAAGTGATGAGTCTAACTTCCGTGCAGCTGCCTCTTTGTCTACCCTTTCACAAGATTGGTGTTTGAAGGGGAAATAGATGTGCTGGTAAATCTATGGGCATGACGGGAAGGAAATATTGTACGTACCTCTGACAGACTGATTGGAGTGTTCATGATCAGAGGTCAGGTCAGGTTTGTGTCCTAACAGTCCCTGGTTTATCTACGTTTAAAGGAAACAGGACAGAGAGAATGAAACTCTTCATATGAAGCAGCTTTGGCTTCCTGACTGGGCTGCTGAGTGTCAGGGTCAAACAATGTGTTGTTTAGAAATCAAATCTGTCTTTTGCACATTTCCTTGATATGATATTAAATGTCATATTACTGTCAAGATTTTTTTACAAGGACCCATCTTAACGCTACAGCAAAATCACTGTGCTGAAGTCAGCATCAAAGAGCTGGGGATAAAAATATCAAGATGTAAAAGACGTTGCATAATCAGGATTAAACAGGTCTAAAACCCGTCCAGGGACTGCTGAGGACAATTAGCCTATAGGACTAACTCTGGCACATTGACAGGAATATATCTCTTGATCAACGAGCCCTGTCACATAAATGAATAAAAGAAATCCATTGTTTGAGGAACATTTTCCCCGAGAGGGTTTTACAGGCCTTACAATGACAAATCTAAAACAGCCACGCAGTGAAATGATCATGCTAATTAAAAGCAGGTTTAGGGAGGGAAAAGAGAGTGCAGCAGGCTTATAAAACAGTCAATTTAATCTCAGTAAAATTTACACTGACAAATGTTTACTTGGGTTCTTTGCATTTACAAGAAGCATGAAAGCGTTTCTGCATCAGATGTCAGTTTTGTATGTAAAGATGAATTATTAAAATTTAAAGCTTGCTTTCATGACAGGAGTTGAATGAACCAATCAGCTTTTAGTGGCAGAGGCACACTTTCTATAGGCTGACACCACCACTCACATTGGGGTTGCACAATGTCTTGTTAATTTCCTTTCTCAGCAACCTTCAATCCATTAAAAACATGGACTGGATGTGTTTTATTGGTCAGCAGTTCATACCTTGTGTTTCCAGAGTTCTTCATGGTAAACCTAAATCATAAACACTTGGTTGTTACGGGGGTAGCAGGAGAACCCAAGCGCAGACTCACAGAAACTGGCAGACAGGTGAATAAAGGCTATAGATTTATTTAATCCAAATACCAAACCAATACATAAAAGGAGAACTGAACTGAGAGGACAGAATTAAACCAAACAACTCAATACTTGACAATAAACACTATGAATACCAAAATGGAAGTCTACCAAAACTAAACTGAATTTACAAAACTAAATTAAGGAGGGTACTCACTAGATGGGGGAACTGACTACAGAGGGGAAAACAGGCTGAGGTAATCCAGGGGAAAATGGGGATGAGGTAGGAACAACTGGCTGGACACTGAAGCAGAGCTGACGAGAAACCGGGAGGAGAACTGAGTCCATGTGTGAGAAAAAAAATCCAGGAGGGGGGAAAACGGAGTCCAAAAAGGTGGGGAAGCAAATCCAAAAGAACGTCCTGAGTCCATGAGAAGATGTGAGTCTTTGAGGGTATGTGGGTCGATGATCCGGCGGGGAGTGAATGAAAGCACAGGGCTTAAATAGCAGGAGGTGAAGTAGAGAACAGGTGAAAAGAGTGAGGTAATTGCTGCAGCTGATGTGCATTACTGCAATCAGCCAGGTGCAGGCAGGTGAGTGAAACAATGGAGACAGACAGATAGAGGGAGCTAAAGAGACAGGTCAAAGCAGAAACAAATCAGGACTCAAGGGAGAAAGGAGGAAAAAGAGGAAGAAGGGGAAAGAAAGGCAGGGGCTGGAGCAGGATCATAACATTGGTTGAATGGGGTTGTGGAGAAATTATTCAAAGCAAGCAAGCTCATTTATATAGCTCCCCAGCATACACAAAGTTTATTCAAAGTGATTTATAGGCAAAGGTAAAAACGAATAAATGAAGATAAAATACAAAATATAGCAGAAAAAAATGAATTAGATAAATCAAAAAAGAGAAAAAACACAGACAAGTTATATAAATTGCAAAATCTTACAGAATAATTTAAAATGATGACCAAAACAGTGGACAGAAGATGAGAAAAATGAAAGCACATAAGAAAAAGTTTACAATAAAATAAAACAAAAAGTCTGAACTTTTGGGCACCACTAAATGGCTAGTCCCAGCAAATCTGAGAGACCTGGCTTTCACAAACATCTCTCCAACCAGTTTGGGCCTGTACCAAAGATTTATAAACAATACACGAGTTCTTAAATTCAATTGTGTATAACAGGAAACTGGTGTAGGGATCTAAGAATATGAAAAATGTGTCAGTACATTTATGAAAGCATTTGAATGAACTGCAGAACTTTTAGTAGTGCCTTTTTGTCTTTGTTTTGGACGTTTTAAGAACTGATAATGGCCATTTGACAGGTGTAGCACCATAGAAGTACAAGCTTCTAGGGTGATATGGTGTTTTTTCTCTTCATGCAACTGCCATTTCTAAAAACTTGCAACTGCAAACAAGTTCATTTTGTGATTGTTCATTGTACTTTGACAAAACAGCATGACTTGCATTTCCACCAAAACATCGACGGGCTTTCAAAGGACCAAAACTTCCTTCATCACTTTGTTGTTATCGGTTTCCACTGCGGCCTGCAAAGATTTGGCTGCCAGCTGACATGTTAAAAAGGGATGAAATCTGAAGGTTATTCTTGTGGTTCACCTTCTAAATTTCCAGAGGGTGTTTTCATTGTCAGTCACCAGTCAGCGGGTTTCTTCTGTTGCTCCATAAGCTCTTGTGTTGAAGCGCTATGAAAGCATGAAATCCTTAAAACCTGAAACGTCCCGAACCTGCAGAAAATATCTCCTTCTGATCCCATGAAGCATAAGGGATTTTCTTAGGGAAAATAATCCAAAACTTTGTTCTTAATTACTTTGTTTGGTTTTCTGCAGAAGTGGGACCCTAGCATGAAGTTGCTTGCAGAGGGCTACGCTGCAAAATGTATCTGGAACCACAATCCAGAGCTGGAGGACACCGGAGAAAACCTGTTTGCCGGAACTGGGCCTCTGGACCTCCGAGTGGCTCTGGAGAAATGGTTCCTGGGTGAGTCAATGTAGAAGTCTTTATTTGTTGTACACCAAACAGCAGACTACTGTTTTAATGGAGATTTTCCTTGTAAATACTGGAACTGTCTGTGTAGACTTTCAGTTGTCCAGGTCTTGGTTGTTATAAGTGTGGCAGTAGAAGACAATTGGACTATTTTTTTTGGTACTTAATGACGTTTAATCTCTCATCCATGAGGCTTCTCCAGTTCTAACAGAAGGGTTGGGAGTCCCTGGTATTCATTTTTACCAAAAAACAACATAGCTGGGTTAACTACTAGAGACTCAAATGACTCAAGGTGTTAAATGGGGTAGAACTGCCTGGGGAGGGATCTTAGGACAGCACTATAAGTACGTGGTAAGTGGAGACCCCTTCTCCTGTTTAGACACGGCTGTACTAGTTTAACATAGATGACCTTCAGATTCAGATATATTCTTCTTAAGGACTTACAGGCAGTTTCCCCACATTTACCATGTACCTTGAGTCCTCCCCCACCAGGCCGTTTCAACACCATTAACACTGTGTGTCATGTGAATCTTCCTAGTTAGAAGTCAGGAAGTCTCTTAGATGAGAGGTGAAATGTCTTCAAGAACCAAAAAAGGAATCCAGTCTCTTTTTATTGTAGCACTTTTGAAAACTACTACTACTACCACTAAGCTTTGTCTATTAACTGTGTATTCTTACTAGTATAATGCATGCTTTTACTTTTGATATTTAGTACCTTACAGCCACACAACCTTTATCTGCATAGGAGTACTTCTATAGTGTGGTATTAATAATTGTGTTCTTCCACTATCTATTCTGTTATGTGCAGAACACTTGGACTACGACTTTCAGAACAACAGCTGTGATGAAGACAAGATGTGTGGACACTACACACAGGTCAGACACAAAGGAATGTGACTGTGATCTGAAAACTAACATTACAGATATCTTGAATGCCACTCTGAGCAGTTAAAATTACACTTAGAGGTGTCTGAACCTGTTCACAGTAATAGTTAAAGATCTGAAGCCTCCTTATGCCCAGTCCGAATTGTTGCGCACGCAAGGCTTCCGATTAGATATTGATCGAGCAAAGCATTTGAACAGTGTTAGCAAAAGTAATGAAGGCTGTTTTTAGAAAAGGCTGTGACATAGGAAGAGCTCATCAGCGGGGAGATTGTAAAGAACGAGAGCTTCATTCACCCGGGACTTGTGGTTAAAGTTGTGACCTATAATTACATTCTGATAAGACAGAATTCCAGTTTGAGATTCTGACTGGTTCAGATACTTTCTAAAATTTCTATAAGGGACAATGCATTGAGTAGAGTTAAAGCTAACTTGAATTAGGATTGTGACTAGTTAGAATTAAACTATCTATGGCAAGTTGTTTTAAGATTGCATAGCTAGATATTGCAGATATTTGTAATTAAATTCTTTCCAGTCAACAGAACAGTTCAGATATGCACACTGTCATTCATCCAAGGACAAATTACATCACATTTACCCTTCATGTGTTTTCCATTAAGGAAATCTAAAAAAACAGCTGCAGATATCCACAATGTGAACTGCAGATACTGTGTCTGCATTCATGACTAGTGGTAATTTCACTTTGAAATTTTTACAGATTAATTATGGCTAGTCATAATTCTAGTTCAAGACATGTTTAATACTTCTGGATTCATAATATCGGTATTGCCCTTATAGCTGTGCTAAATTAGGTTTGAACTGATCAGAATGACACTGTTGATATCTCACCCTGGAATTCTGTCTGCTAAAATGTTGTTACAGGTATAGAAAGAAATAGTCAAAATGATGTTGCTGATGTCTGTAATTTTTATTCCGGGGAACCAAACTCAGTCGTCAGTTGTTGAAATTTCCATAGGCACCGTGTGTGTGTGTGTGGATGCCTCAGTTTGAAGTGTGTGTGTGTGTGTGTGTGTTTCAGATGGTGTGGGCGGACACACACAGAGTCGGCTGTGCCTTCCATATCTGTAACAGTATGGAGGGATTGGACTGGGAGAGAGTCTCCTTCCTCGTCTGCAACTACTACCCAGCGTTAGTACTATTCCTACTGCTGCTGCTACAGTAGTACAACAAGCACTCCCCCTTGTGGACAGTAATCATATTCTATGAACAGTGTTTATTCTATATATCTTTGACTTCAGGAGGAGGACACATTAAAGTACATAATATTAGTAATAGCTGCAGTTGTTGTATCAGCGTGATGTTGTGTATATATGTGTCTTCAGGGGGAACTACGAAGACCAGCGGCCGTATGTTGAAGGTGACTGGTGCTCCAGATGTCCAGAAAACCTCCAGAAGTGTGAAAACAACCTCTGTGGTAGGACATGCTCTGTTTACTCCTCTGTCCCTGCTGATCTGTGTTTATCTGCATCTTTACCACCCATAATGCACTTTTGTGACTATACAGAATTAGCAATGCGAGTCGATGCTGCAAAAGACGTTTCTTCTTCCAGGATCAGTCTATCAGCCTTGTCATTGGACCTGTTCACAATAAGTGCTGCAGTTTGTATGCTCTAACATGCAGTTCATGACAGGAAATTACAGTCAGCGCTGACATTCAAACCTCAATGTCAGGCTCTGTATCTAACATTAACACTCTTCTGAACAGCCCATTCTGTAGTTCAGTGTTGTTTCACCGTCTCAAATTTTGTTCAGCATTTAGTTAATTGTTATTTGGGACCGAAACTAAGTTATGTCAATGTTTTGGCCTAATCTTGAAAATGTGATGTTTTCAGACCATCTCACCCGGAGAGACTATCTAATTTTTAATCGTAGGCCCTTGAAAATGGAAAAAAGTACAACATTTTTGAATGAGTGTGGTACAGGGGCACCAGAAAGTTCCTGTAAGTGTCCAAAAAGTAATCCATATGTCCTACTGAAAATACAATCTTGGGTCAACTTTTCACCAACCAGAGGCAAGTGTTTGAGGCCATCATATTAGTAGAATTAGATATGTGGCAAATATGCCCCACCAGGATTTTATTTATTTTTTTATTTTAACATGCCAAAATGGCTAGCTTCACTCATTTGTACAACCAGAAAATTGTCATGGTGCTGGAAGTTGCTTCACAGGTAACTTTTTTAAAGGATAAAAATACAAAATTTCCCAGGTCTGAAAACATCACAATTCTTAACATTCAGCTAAAATATTTTACAGAACTTACTTTTTAGTTCCAGTGAACACATTTCTAAAGGTGACAAAATCTGAGATGGTGCAGCAACGTATTTCCTGACTGACCCAGGTGCAAAAGTAGATAACATGACGACAGAATAGCACCAACGTGTGAATTGAAATGATCATTTCTTTATATTGATTACTTGTTCACAAAAATAATTTCTGCAAGCAGACATCTTTCTTTTGTGTTTCCTTTACATGATTACATACATTTCCACCATAAACAGATGCAGAAAATAGATAAGTTGCTGCATAAAAATGATGAAAACTAAGTTTAAAAAATTTCATGGGGGGAGCATCTGCAGACCTTCCACTTAATGTTCCCTCCCAATTTTCAGATGAAAGAAATCTGTTTAGTAAACTAGATTCATAGCTCAGTTCAGGTAGTGAGAACAAATCAACAGAACAAATCAACCATAAAATCAGCTTTTTTTTTATCATCTACCCACTAGAATAAAAATGACAAACTTTGCATTTCCATTCAGTTTTTGTCCATCCATTATGTATTCCAGCTTACTGCTGTGTACCTGCTGCCATTAGGCAAAACATGGGCTAACACAGAGAAACAGAAGTGTATGCAGGGTCACATTTAGCATTTAACCTACCATGTATGTCTCTGGAGTGTGGGAGAAAGCCAACACAGAAGGAATCCATAACCTTCCTGCTTTGAGTCAAAGTGCTGACCACTGCAGCCACCAGTCTCTTTTATAATCCATTTTTTAATCTTGCTAGATGTTTTAAATCAGTCAGAAGCTTTTAGGTATCTTCTGTTTAACATGTTGTTTTAAAGAGCCCATATACAGCTTTTTCAGGTTTCCCCTTTCAATGCCAGAGTTAGTTCTCTGAAATGCCTCATCTGAGGTCCAGTCTTTTCTTGTGTTACTTATTTATGTCACCATGTAGCCCATTTACATAATGCCTACAGAGCGGCTAGTTTGTCCCTCAAAGAATTAGCAGCTGCCTTTCTGTATGCCGTCATTTCCTCACTGGAGTTGCTTCTGATGGAGCTACATCTCTCTGCTTATACTCATAGATCTGACTTTATGGTACTTAACCAATGTTACATGGCTTTTGTTGGGTCAGCTGACCAGTCAGAGCAGAAAGGGCTTGTCAAGAGGGGCCTTAAAGAGACAGGAGCTAAAACAGAACTTTCAGATAGAGGGCGAGAAAAGGTACTGTAGGAATGTATAGAATAAGTCGCCTCCATAGCATTGTAAACTGATCCAAGTTCTGAACCGCTATTCGGAATGCTCAAGACATTTGAAGACACCAAGAGAAGTTGTAACAGGAAATTTTTAGGAAAAAATCATTTAATTACTTGAAAACAACCCTTAACTGCAGCTTTAAAGTCTTGATGCACTTTTCTTTTGTGTTTTCAAGTTCCTGACATGGTGGAGGAAGACATTGAAGATGAAGAAGAAGAGGATGAAGAGGAGGTGACACCTGATCCCTCCCTCCAGCCTCCAGAAACTAATCCTCCTGGAACAGCTGACCCCCCTGTCCAGCCTGCCACCACTGACAGTGCTCCCAGTATCACCACCACCCTCTTCGGCCGGTTCTCTAAAGACACCACAGTAACCACCACCACTGCCAAAGTCCCTGAAACTCCCTCAGCAACACTGGGAAAAGATGAAGAGGTGGAAGAAAGGGTGGAGGAGGAAGAGAAGGTGGAGCCGGAGAAGAGAAAGGAAACTACAGTGAGCAAGGCGGCAGAAAGGGAGGCAGGCGTAACACGAATAATACACAAGGACACCAGAGCATCGATGAACGCTGCTTCAGTATCCTTACCTTCGGTCCTGTTAGCCTGTCTGACCGCAATGCTGACTCTCAGGCTGTGAGGAGGAAGAGGAGGATCTTGCCACTCTTGCATCGACTGCACGTTACCTTGTGACAAACTGTTTCCCCTGTAGAGCAAAATAGGTCAGTTAATAATTCACACTCACCAGAAAACAGCTGCTGCAACATCTGCATGAAGTCTGGGCTGCGATCTGGGTCGAATAATGTGAGCACAACCTGCTTCAACCTGATGGGAAAACCTAAATATTACTGCCAGGAAATTCCACAACTAAATTTGCAGTTTTGATAGAGAAGTAACTAATTCAACTCATGTGCTTTAAGGGTTTTTCAACTGCTAAAAGACAAAAAAAAAAAGACTTATTACTGCATTTGCAAAGCTTTTCCATCAGAACTGTTATCAGACAGCAGCCTTCAAATTAGCATCATTATTCACTTACGTATAAACCTGTGTCAGAACATGATTAGCTGAGCTTAGCATGAAGATGAGCGAAAGTTCTGTCCAAAGAACAACAGAATACACCCACCAACATCTGCAAAGCTCACCAATTAAAAGATAAATCATCAAACTTTGCAATCTTAACCTCCACGGCAGACTTTGGGAATGAGATGTCGAGCTAAACTTACTGTGGAGGCAGAACAACAATAAATCAAAACCATCTGGTAAAACTTCTAAAGTCCTAGAAAAGCAACAATCCAAATAAGAACGTCAAAATAAATCAGAAAGGAAAGCAACGACGCAAGGTGGAGGGAAGCAGCGAGGGACATGCCGTTAACAGGCTGGAAAACAGAAGAACTTTAAAAGACAAAGGGAGAAGCACAAGGCGCAATAATGAAGAAGACAAAGACATAAGACTGATCAACACACATCCAGAAATACTGTTTCAACATACAAAAAAGGAAACAACTGCATACAAAAAGCTCAAGCTCCCTGCAGTTTTCCCAATAAATCTGATTTTTACATCAGCATTTTTTTTTGTTTTCAGTCTGACTAAACGAAACAGAAATTAGCGCTCTGGAACAGACATTTCACAACCAGCATTAGCTATCCAGAATACTTACCGTTTGACATAATAACCAACATATTCATTTGCTGGTTCATTTTTATGTGTGAGTCTAACTTTCTGAAGCTGAGCTGAATCCCCCGGTGACCGTTATGAGGACAGGTGCAAGGCATTTTATTTGGATGGCTGGTTGTACAAAATAAGTTGAAATTATTCAGAGGACTTCAAACAAATTGACAAAAACCTGTCCTAAAAGACTTGCAGTTAGTTTAAAATGAGTTTAAATGGCTCAGAATGACTGAAAGTTTGTTCAAAATTACAAAAATATGTCGAAAATCACTCAAAAATGGCCCGAAAAGGTTTCGATCGGCTAGCCTCATCCATAAAGCTTATAATCAGTTCAAATAGTGGGCAGAACCTAACTGCTTGACATTTATTTTGTTTCTGTTTAAAAGCGCATTAAATGATCAAAATGTCAGATGTTTTTCTGTTACTGAGAAATCAGTGACGATGTTCCAACATATTTGTAATTTGTACTTCATTTTGTCATCATGAGGCAACATTTGTTGGCCAAAGACAGAGTACAATGACCTGCAATAAATGTATTTAATCACCTTTATTACTTGCTGTGAATAGAAACAGACAGAAATTCATATTTTTGTTTGCCAGTTATTTAAAAACTTCGCTCTACATTTGGATGAAAACCCAGCTAATGAACAACACCAGACCTGACTCAGAGATCTGAAACTAGGCTAGCTGTTTCCCTTGACCTTCTACCTTTGTGCTAAGCTAGGCTAATAATATCCCACATCTTAATCTGAACTGTAAGCACACATAAATACTCTAATGCTGCTTTATCTCAAAGAAGAATGAGGTTAAATGAGTTTACTCTTTAGTGGAAAGTGTTCCCGTTTGTTGCACATTGTCCCAAAGTGGATTCGAAAGTTTATCATTTAGCGGTGCGGATTCATTGTGCTAATAATGCCATCAAAGAATAATAATTTAGAGCTGATGTGGTCCCTTAAGAATAAATCCCCAAAAATATTGTTACATCATAATTTGTCATTTGGTGTTTGAACTTGAGATACACAGAGCTGTGCTTCCTCCATACTGAAAACCAAAAAAGAATCAAGTGGTGTGGAGAGAAGCTGCTCACCAAACTGTGCCCCCTCAGATCGCCTCTTCATGTTGGGCCACGCATCATTTGTATCTGCAGGGCGAAGGTGGTATCAGTGGATTTCTGTCTCATAGAAAAAGATTTAAATATTAAATATACAGCATCATCTCATGTGGAACAGCCCACTATTATGATCAAGTGGAAGCAAAGGGATTTGGGGACATTTTTATTGTGATTTTATTACAGTTGAATTGCAGGAGAAATGATTGCTGAACTATGTTTTGAACTGACGACCCTGCTTCTTCTTCTTCTTCACAAATACATATCTACTGTACACTTTATATTCTCTCAGACTGGAACTACAACTGGACAGCGTCTAATTATTTACCAACGTTACCATAATTATATGTAATAATTCTAGCAGAGATTGCTGTAAATGTCTGTATATAAGATTAATAAAAAAAAATAAACCATACGTCCTCTTTCTGACAACCCATACCCGGCTACTTCTAAACACAGATTTGTGAACATATGATGCAATTAAATCTTTATTCAAATTTTGATTCTTGATTTAAATGGTGGATGTAAGGCACCAATACAGTTGTCTTTTATTAAGAGTTACTCATCTTAAACAAACCTGATTTTCTTCTGGAGATACCAAGATAAATATTTTTTCTTTTTGTAGATAGATCAAAATTGAGAATACTGAGTATATGTTGTTTTCCCCTGCAGGAACTTGCAGGCCGTTTTCGGGCCAACAGCAGTTTCCTTAACATAATTAAATAATTATGAAAGCTACACTGAAGGTAATCAGAACTATAGTGACTACATATTTTCAGTCTTTATCTCAAAATCACAAGGAAATTATTTTGCAGTAATAGTTGTTCTCAATAAAGGGTTAATTATTTAGTTTTTTTTCCCCTGGGATCAGTCATTTGTACCACTGGTGGAAGTAATATTCAAACCATTTCTTAAGTTAAACAGATAAACGTAAAAAATACTTCACTGCACGTAAAAGTCCGACATGAAAAATCCTACTTAAGTAAAAGTAAATATAAGCAAAAGGTAGGTAAAGTATTTGAGCAAAAGTACTGGCTTGGTCCCTCTTATTGATGTATTTTTATATCTGGCATTATTAGATTACTAGTTGTGAAGCCTCAGTGAGTCAGCAGCATGTTACTGTTGTAGCTGCTGCAGGTGGAGCTAGTTTGAGCAACTTTATTCAGCTTTCTATACAAGGAAAGCAGGTAAATCTGAGAGCTTATCACATGACTAAAGGGAGTGGTACGCAAAACTTAAGTTCTGAAACTGTTTTTCCAATTTTTGACTTTTCCTCTAATCTTTTATTTTTGCTGAGATACTAGATCATTTGAATATTCACTGAAATGAAACCATGTGAGAAATTTAGAGGCAAAGAATCCCACTTAGGTAGAGCTGGTAACAACTTTAAAACCAGTCTGTGATGCCAGGAGTCAACCAACAAGCCAAGGTGGCCGTTGTCGTCCAAGTCAGAGGTCTTGGTTCTCTGCTGAAAACTGATGGATTGCTCTCTTTGGGTTGGTGGTGAGTTGCTGCCCAAAGTTAGGGAATTTAAGTATCTCAAGATTTGTTCATGATTGATGGGAAAATGGAATGGAAGATGGATAGATGTGACATTTCATTAATGTGGGGGTTGTGCCGCACAGTCGTGGTGAAGAGGGGGCTGAGCCAGAAGGTAAACCTCTTGATTTATGAATCAGTCTTTGTTTCAGCCCTCACCTGTGGTCATTATGGTCTGTATGTATCAATGTCTCACATGGAAAGGAGTCAGCTGAGACGGATCAGGCATCTGATGAGGATTTTTCCTGGGTTCCTTTATTTGGAGGTTTGCCGGGCAACTGTGAGAAGACTCCGGTGTAGACAAAAAACTCTATAGGATAACTTACTTCATCTGGCCTGGGAACGATTTTGGATCCTCCAGGAAGAAACGGAAAACCTTGCTGGAGAGAGGGGCATCTTGAAAGACCCGTTTAGCCCACTGCCACCACGATCTGACTCTGGATAAGCAGAAAATAGTGGGTGGATGAATGTTGGCAACTCATGGACATCTGAAAAGTGAGTCTGTTTAACACATTTCCACCACACGTTCCCAAAGACAGGACAGATTATCTGTCTGGAAAAACTGAAGATTAAAAGTTTAAAGAGGTGAAAATAGAAGGAGGCAGATGGTGGAGAGGTGGCTGTGAGAAGACAGAAAGATTTAAAGAGAGAGAATAACTGAAATATTCATTGCTAACTGCTCTTAGAGCTCTCAGGCTATTTCTGCTACTATATTTGCTACAACACTGCATACTGAGAGGCTGTGTGTGTCTGTATGTTGCATGCAGTTCTTCCCTACAGCATCTGCATTCCACTAGATCTTGTCTGATTGGGTTTCAGTCTTGTGCATCGCTCCCTCCATCACCCTGTTTCTTTATTTCACTTTGTGCCGGATACTTTGAAGTCTGTGCCAACGTGTGTTTACATTTATGCTAATTCATGTGTGTTTGTGTGTCTCTGATGGGAGGAGACAGGCTAGATTCTGAGGAGAAATTGTTATTAAAATCCAGTCACTGGTGGCTCTACAGGAGTATTACTGAATAAGGAGGAGAGGAGAGGGAAGAGTTTGTTGGTGAAAAGTGAGTGAACTAAGCACAGATTCTTAAACTTTCATGGCATCAGTATTCCCTGATGGCAGCTGCCTTTTCGTTTTTAGCATAATAACGCTCCCTGCCACACAATAAACACTGTTCAGGAATGGTTTGAGGAAGATGATGAAGAGTTCAAGGCCTCCAAATTCCACAGATCTCAATATGGTTGAGGCCTGGACTCCACAGATCTGTGAAGGTGTCCTGTGGTATCAGCCACCAAGACATTAGCAGCAAATCCTTTTTCTGGAAGCTGCGAGGAGGAGTTTCACTGGATCTGACTTGTTTGTCCAGCACATCCCACACATGTTCGATCAAGTTGAGATCTGGGGAATCTCAGAATAATTTAAGAAAGAAAAACTGAAGATTATATGGAATGAAAGACGTATAGAGAGGGAATGAAGAGGGAGATAGAGGGCAGTGTGACAGACTGAGACTCACTCTGCGCTGAACCACTGCTGCACCACGGCACAGGCCTCTGGTGGCCACAACACCAACAACCTTCCCCCAGGCAGGCTGTGTGAGTTCGCATTAAATAAAAAGACATGCAGTAGGATGAAGGAGGAGAAAGAGGAGGACAGACACTGGGTCAGACACGAAGGGAGAGTTGGAAAAGTAAAAACAAGGCGAGAAAGTTACAGAACAGCAGAGAAGGGATGAGAGAATCACTGAAGCTAAATACGATTCACTGTGACGTGGCCTCTGGCTGCCCTCTCTCTATATATATACCTCTTTCTCTCCTTGCAATCCTTTGTGTTTCTTTCTTTTATGTCGCCTTTTTCTTCATCTCTCTCTCGTTTCTTCTCTCCTCTGTTGTTTCTAGAGGAGACTGTGCCCTACATGGAATTTTCTGCGAGGTATTGTGTCTAAAAGTTCAACATGAGTTCATCTTCAAAATGGATTCCAGCTCCAACACTGGGTTTACGTAAAAGGGAGCAGGAACTCCTTCAAGCCTAAATGGCCACTGGAGATGCCTGGAAGTCAGTGGCCCCTGAAATAGCACAACATGATATTTTTATGCCTTTTGTCACACTCTTGGACACTGGTAGATATTTCATTCCAGCAAATGTACAGTATCAAAGCTAGAGCTGATGTGTGAGTAGTGCGAAAAAATGCCCCATTTGTAGAAGTCGTAAAAGTGTAGTATTGCAAATATAGACAGGATAACCCTTTAATAATCTTATCTATTGTATGCAAAGCTACTGTTTCTACAGTGTTGACATCAATGGGCACTTGGAAAATGTAGATGTGACTCCAGAAATTCAGCTTCCTTTCTATGTATTTTTTCTGATTTGAGGCATTTTATCTGTCTCAAACTGCATATTTGGCATTTTTAAGTTCTCTCTACTTCTAGCTATGATTGTTTTTCCTTCATGAAAAATGAACCGACAGTGGATAAGAACGTGACAGGAGCAAAACATGCCCAGAAGCTGCTTGGTATTCAGTGGACAACAGGCGCCATTTTTCTGCTTTGTTGATATCTTCATTGTGTAGCAGGTTTCTCCTCTTTAAAATTGCCATCTATGACGTAAAATTCTCCATGTCAACTAACACAAAAAACCTCCTTCACTGTAATTTTCATGTGCTCGTAAAACTGGAGTTCCATCCAGTAACTACCATTTGTCGATTTGACACCCTCAGCATCAATGTCACAGTCAAAGCTGTGGGATCCTAGAGCACAATGGAGACAGAAGGCCTGGAATAGTCAGTTAAAGGACTGTTTCTGTAAATGTCATGGCCACCTTATGCCTGCCCTCATTTCCTACAGGCGAAAGCCACCTATTAACTCAGAGGCCTTTAAAGCTGCACCAAATGATTTTAAATAACATCATAACAGTGACACACCACTGAGACCATCAGGTGAAGCATTTAGCAGCTAAAGAGACAGATATTTCCTCTAGGAGGTGGTGGAGACCAAAACCAGAGCTAAAAGAGAGACCATAATCAAGTCCATTGGGATTGGAAATTACACTGTTGCCTTTTAGAAAAAACATTTTTCAAAACTACGTTTGATGCCTGAACACGTCAGATGTTGAACTCAAAGCTTTGCACAGAGTCTGGTATATAACCCACTTTGTGTTTTTATCTATGGCCGTTTGTGTCTGTGTTGTATGTCAGCATGTGTGTGTCGGTGTATTCAGGTCTTACTGGAGTCACTGGAGCTTCATTAATCTGCATTAATATGCCTTATATAACTGTCTCCATCGCTCCATCTTCCGCTCACTCTTCTGTAATCAACCTCATTTTTCTCCCAGGAGGACAGTTCATCACCCTGCAACAATTAGCAATTATTCATCCTGACAAATTAATAGAGCAATTTCATAGAGTCTCACATTACTCAGGTTAAAGAGATTTCAGAATTTTCTCTGGTTCAGGAACACATCCCCCTTTTCATGATGTTTTGCATACAACAATATATCAAATTTAAATTAAATTATGAGCAAGATTTTTCATCAAAAAGGATTTCAAAACAATCCTCTATAATGTGGCTAACAAGTAGTCAGCACACTTTCTTTCATGGATTAGAGTTTTCCTGAATTTCTCTCTGAGGGTTTGTGTGTTTTTGTGCATCAGTGGGCATTTTGACTTGAAGCTTTTAATTTGACAGACGATATGACAGAATGATAAGAGCAAACACAGTGTTGAATGAATGCAAAAAGCAAGATTGCTGCAATAAGAAACCCCAAATTATCTATCATTAAATTATATAAAATCCACAAGAAGTTAATTTCCTTTCAAAAGATAAGAATTTGATCAAATTTATGTCAGTCAGTGTTACAAGGTTCCAAAATGGGCTTTTAGCTCAATGCAATCCTGCTGACCATTGCTGACCTGCTGACCAGTCACAAAATATTTTCCACATAAACATCCATTTTATCAGGGACATCTGTATAACAATGGATTTCTCTCTTTCTGTTACACATCTTTAAACGGTGGGGGTTTTATTTTTGTGAAACCTTCCCAGAGCTTATAGTGAGTTTCAATTGTCAAACATCAGGCCTATATACATTTAAACCAAATATTCTCAAAATTCTTTTTTGTTTTCACAATCAGTTACAACACAGTTTATTTTAATATAAAGCAAATGATTTATGGATTTTTTTTTAAAGGCAACAATTAGGAAACCAATTGCCATAATTGATTATATCTAAAACTGAGATGTGTCCGGGTATTCATGAAGGTTATTGCTGTAATTTGAATGTAAGAATGAATGTTTTTCAGAAAATCTAATGTAAATACAATGATTATACAAGTGACAAACAGCTAAATAAGAAGTCCCAGCAACAACTACACCATCTACAACATGACTATACTGTATATGACAATAATGCAGAGTTAAATGTAAAAAAAAAAAAAAAAAAAAGGCCCTAAAAAGGTAACAGCTCATAAAAAAATCTGTTAGGCTCTTAATCCTGTTAATCACAAAGTAGTCCATCCCGATAACATTGCCAAATTATCTATTATCCTCTAAATGAACACCATGTGGGGTTGAATGAGACTTAAAATTAGCAAGGAAAATATGTACTGACATAAGAAATGAAGTGCAACCTAGAGCCGCATTATCTCATAGACTTACAGCGCCTATGAAATATATTTTGCCAAGCAGTTGTTATTGTGTTTTTCTAAAAAAAACAATCAAAAAAAACCCCCTCATGTCAGACTACTTTGTACTGATTTCTACAAAGCAATGTCAATTAAATCAGAATATAAAAGGTTCAGTAAGTGCATAAGTCTTCACCTCGTTCAAGTCAGTACATAGTAGATGCACCTTTGGCTGCAATTACAGCATTAAGCCCATTTGAGTAGATCTCAATCAGCCCTGCACATGTGGACACTGCAGTTTTATGTCATCCTTCTCTGCAAAACTGACAACATAGCACAGAGATCATTAGTGAACAGCACTTTTCAATTCTGGCCACAAATTCCCAATTGAATTGAGGTCTGGGCTCTGACTCGGTCACTCTAGAACATTCACCTTGTTGCCTTTAAACCATTTCTGTGTGGCTTTGGCTGTTTACTTTGGGTCATTGTGAAAACAAATATTCTCAAAGTACACAGTTCTCTGGCAGACTGCATCAGGTTGTTCTCCACGATTTCATATACTTTGCTGCATTCATTTTATTCTGTACCTTTACAAGCCTTCCAGGCACCTGCCATTGAGCAGCATCTTCACATCATGATGTTGCCACCACCATGCTTCACGGTGGGGATGGTATGTTTGTGACAATGTGCAGTGTTTGGTGTTCACTAGTCAGATGGCCAAAGAGCTCAGTTATATTCTCATCAGATCAAAGACTCTAATTTCAGGTGACATCACAGTTTCTGACATGCCTTCAGGTGAACTCTAGTCGAGATTCAGTGACTTCATTCAATAGCGGCTATATCCTTGTCACTCTCTCATAAAACTTTGACAGGTGAATAATGGGCAACAGCTGCCGTATGCACAGTCTCTCCCATCTCAGCAGCTGAAGCTTATAAGTGATTCAGAGAAGTCATAGGTATCTTGGTGGCTTCTGTCTTTCTTGCATTTTTGAGAATGGCCTGCTCTAGGCAGATTTAAGCATTTGCCATGTTCCTCGCATTTCTCTTACATCTTTGCTAAAAAAGCACTCAATAGCTTTTGTTTTTAAATGTGCTGTATAAATAACAATGAATTTGAATTTTTCAGTTCATTAAAAATGACCAATAATTATCAACATCCACTGAAAGAAAACATTTTACCATGATACATTTTTCAGCTATGTCATCTAGCCTTACTGGAGGGGCACTTTTGGGGCATTTACTGAAACAACCAGAAGAGGGAGCTTAATTACAAAACTACAGGTCATATTAAGCTGCTGCAGAAATGCCTCATGAGTTTTTTTTCTTTATGAGAGAACAGCAGCAGTACAGCATGTGTACCTGTAGCCACAGTACACTGCGTATCTGATCCACACTGAATACAACACGTCTCCTTTTAGAAGGAGAATCTCGAATCACACGGTGACGCATGGGTTGTCAAAACTAAACGCACACTCACAAACACAGAAAACCAGTATCAGTTGCGGCTGGGGGAAGAAAAAGAGGGTAAAGTGCAGGGGGGAGAAAGGCATTTTGAGACAGATGGGGTAAGGAAAAGAGTGGTGAAGGAGAGAAAAACCCTGAATGGATGCTTCAGTGGCCAATCAGAGCATCCGCCTCCTCTCCTCCTGCATCCAGGCTCTGTGATTGGCCGGCAGAAGCTGAGATGCAGAGAGAGAGAGAGAGAGAGAGAGAGAAACAGGAGGATAACGAAAGAAGAAGAAACTGCCAGATGAGGACGGCTCTGCTCCTCACACCTTCCTCTCGCTCTCTCTCTTTTTCTCTCAGTGGCTGGTCTGCCTCGCTCGCCCCTGTCTGTGCTGCTGCAATTCACTCGTCTGCGTTGTTTTCTGATTTCGAAGAGAGACGGGTTTAATGCGATGGACCTGCAGCCCAGCGACTACTGCTGCTGCTGCTGTTTACACCTGAGCATCATGGGAGCTGTAGTTTCCTCGGCAATGCAGGATGACAGCTGATTAACTGGGTTATCAGAGTTTGGAGATGTGGGCTGGTGGACAGACGAGCCTCAACAAACTCTATTCTCTCACTCTCTTTTCCTCCTTCTTTTAAACCTTTGTTTTCCTTCCTCTCCTCTGCAGTTTCTTTCGTTTAATCTCTCCACCCCTCTTTCTCACCTATTTTCCTTCTTCCCAACCTTCACTCTTCTCCATCTTTCTCTCCCGACTTGTGAAAGGAAAAGGCAGAATGGGTTGTCGTCTCACTCGAACCAAGGTGAGTAAGCCTCTGGTGATGCAGGTGTGTTTGTGGAGTGAGGAAAAAGAGGAGGATGGACATATGAGATGTGATAGTTGCTGTGATGAGCTGCTCCCTGCTAGATCGCTGTAGACATGCCGACACACACACATACACACTCAGTCTGTAACCCAGATAGTACCAGTGAACCCAGACAATGGCAGAGGGAAAGGCTCTGATGACTGAAGGCTAAAGGCTATTATCTGTGTGTGTGTGTGCAGAGAGGTCGAAGAAGCAGAAAGAAAAGCAGCAAAAGATAAAAGCTGTATGCAGAGGTCAGAACTCTTCACTGTATTGTGCTGCAGATTCAAATTTTTTTCGCATTTTCCCGGCCAGTTATCACTAGATAATTCAAAACGGAAAAGTGAAAACCTATTTTGAAAGATCAAAAGCTGAAAAAATGAAAGTATTCAGACCTTTAATGGAGGGCTTTGTAGCAGCTACGTTGGCAGCAGCTTCCAGTCTTCTAATTTCAATCTCTACAGGTGGCACACACATCCTCTCAGTCTTCTTAAAGTTGGGATCGCACTGTTGAACTTTGGCCATATATATTCCTGTTTCATTCCTTCTGACAATTGGATGAGAAATCAGGTCTGTGATTTTTGTCTGAACTAATGTTCTGCTGGGTCGACTAAACCTTCCTAACCACTTTCTTACCAGACTCAATTGCCTTCTACTTTAGTTTTTTCGCATTGCAAAGTTTTAATAGTGTTACAGCAAGTTGTTGAACCACTGTCTCCATTTAGGGTACAAGTTGGTTCAGTAGCATTTCTGGTCTAGCAACTAGCATCACAAGGCTAGTCTGTATCATCTCTAGGCCAGCAACAAGCATTGCGAGGGTAGTCTATAGATTTAAAAGTCTAATTACAAGGGATACCTTAACCAATCATGAACATCCAAAGGCGAGCACCTATCATCCCTAGGCTAGTTTGGAGCAACCATTTTTGACTAGTCATTAGTATCCACTGGTTAACAACATGGCTGGCAACCAGTGTAGCTAGGCTAGTCTGTCGCACACATAGGATAGTCACTATCATTCCTTGACTAGCCATGAGCATCCATTGGCTGGCACCTATTATCTCTAGACTAGTCTGTAGCATTCCCAGGGTAGCAACTAGCAATACTTGACTAGTCACTAACATTCCTAGTCTAGCAACTATCATCCCTATCCTTCTGAGGCTAACGCAAAGTCTGTTGCATCCTTAGGCTGGTCACTAGCATTTCACAACTAGGCCATAGCATCAATAGTCTTTGCACGGCATCCCCAGGTTCACCAGAAGCATTTTAAGTAATCCTGAGGAACATTAAGAACATTTAAATATACACTGTTTATAATGTGCAAGGTAGGAAGCTAGTCCGTAGCATCACTAAGCGAATCCCTAGCATTGCAAACTATGAGTCATGAATGCAGTTGTACAACTTGGGCTGTTAGAGATCACAGTGATGAGCTGCTCTTCCATTTTTGTGGTTGAAGTGGGAAGAACCAAAAGACATGGATGAGGTTTCCTTGTGTTTGTGAATTCACTGACAGTGTATTATATTCCTTCTTCCTCCTTGGTAGTCGCCTCAGTTTTGTTGACACGAATTTAGCTCAGTACCTGCCCACTTCATGTTGCCAAACGTTTTGCTCGTCAGTGTTACATGTTGCTAAATTTCATGTGTTTCATGTGTTTTTTAAGAGAATTTGAACTTGGGGAAAAATATTACGGATTGGATTGAAAACCCTTTGAACTCAAAGCAGTTTCTGTTTTTTGCTCCTGTCACATTTTACTCACTGTGGGCTAATTTTTCATTGCAACATTAAGTCCTACCTATCCCTCTCTATGGAAAATGAACAACCATGGCTAGAAGAAACACAAAAATGTATTTTGTGCAGTTATAATACCATAAAGCTTAAAAAAGAAAAAAAAGCATAATTTCTTTGAAAAATGGAATCAGCATATAAAATATTTTTTAATGTCCACAGGTGCAACTACTAATGGAAAATAAAATGGGACCTCCATATACTAGTTATTTTACAGATATTTCACAGTGCACATTTTTGAAAACCTCTCCTAACTCTGTTTTCCAAACTACTCTGGACAGCAACTCTAGAAAGATATTTGACCATGTTGAATGTTTCTACCAACAACTAGCTGACTTGCTCATTTGTATACTGTTTGCCATTCTTCTTTATCTTATTGCTCTAGAGTGTTGTATATTCCTGTCAGTCTGCAAAGCCATCTCCTCTCTTCACCGAGTAGCGCAGAAGCTTTTTTTTTTTTTTTTTTTTACCAACTCCAGTGCAAATGGCTTATTTTTGTTTACTTAAAATTAGACATGTAGAAAGACTGATTTTGATGACACATCACAATTGTAAGCCTAGGTTTGATATTTTTTCCACATGTCACAGGTAAGTAATTTATTGACCAGAAGAAAGTAAAAAGTTGGATGATTTTTCCCCCGTTTTGTCTGTTTGTGTCATTTTGGTGATTTTTAAAATCACATCTTTCAACCTCACCAGCAGATTTTAGGATTCAGAGGGTTAATAGTAAATAATCAGGGGCTTTGATGAGTCATGTAATATATTTTCACATCTGAATTTTGCACAAACATTTTTAAAACACACTGCACATTACAAACACATAATATATGCACATATAGACACAGACACACACAGACACACACAGACAGACACAGACACACACAGACACGCACACACGCACACACACACACGTATATTCTTATATTTGACAGTTTAGTTTGTTGTTCATCTAGAGCAGGCACTTTTGCAGCGCTTTTGTTAAAAATATAGGTCGATGTATTCACCCCTATGTGGTTCTAATAAACATTTCACTGAACTCAGGCATATTTGTCTACGTATCTGATTCTGCAATGAAAACCTGCAAGCAAGACTTGTGTGTGTGTGTGTGTGTGTGTGTGTGTGTGTGTGTGTGTGTGTGTGTGTGTGTGTGTCTGTGTGTGTGTGTGTGTGTGTGTGTGTGTGTGTGTGTAGGGGAAAAGAAAGAAGGCTGTTGTTTTAAAGCTCCATTATTGTATCTGCACAAAGCCTGAACAGGAAAGTGCTCCAGCTTCACTTCTACAGATGCATCCATCATTGGAAGTTTTTCTTGGAAAGTGTTTGTTTGTGTCGATTACTGAGTGCTCCTCCGTGCTTCTCTCTGCTTGTTGCAGTGCGAAGCCACATCTCAGTAATTGCTGTCAGTGGCGAGTCTTTAGCTTAGCAACGTTTTCATTCAGTGTCTCCTGGCTAAACGCCTCGACGAGCAAAAGGCTCGACTTGGACGTGCTTTTTAGTGGTGCAGAGCCGAACAATCCGTGACAAGATGAATGTTTTCTGGCACGTGTTCATCTCTGGAACATACGATTATCTCCCACATCTGAGGTGGTTTCATCTCTGATGCACTGTAAACACACACCTTATCAGATGACTGCATGGAGCGTGCGTGCGCGCGCGCACACACACACACACACACACACACACACACACACACACACACACACACACACACTGCAGGAGAACAGTGGCTCTCTGAGTGGAAACAGGCAGCGACAGAGATGGGAGGTCATAACTGGATGTGATGGCTGCTGAGGTGACCCGATCTCTGCATAAACACACGAGACATGAATTGCTGCATGTTCACAGGCAGTCAGTACATATATCAATCTACACACAACATAGAGGAGAGAGGCGAAAACAAATAGGCACTGGCTGAGAGAAACTGATGATGATGGGCTTCAACTGGACACATGAGTAAGGCTGAATGCACTAATGCAAAAAAATAAAACAAAAACCAGACTGCAGCAATAAATATCCACAAACAGTCTCATAAATAGAGATTTGCTGTAGCTGCAGAGCCAAACTATAATATTTTGCTCACGTATGCTGAATTTAGGGCTGCACAGTGGCGTAGTGGTTAGCACTTTCGCCTTGCAGCGAGAAGATCCCTGGTTCGCGTCCCGGCTTTCCCGGGATCTTTCTGCATGGAGTTTGCATGTTCTCCCTGTGCATGCGTGGGTTTTCTCCGGGTACTCCGGCTTCCTCCCACAGTCCAAAAATATGCTGAGGTTAATTGATGACTCTAAATTGCCCGTAGGTGTGAATGTGTGAGTATTTGTTTGTCCATATATGTAGCCCTGCGACAGACTGGCGACCTGTCCAGGGTGTCCCCTGCCTTCGCCCGAGTCAGCTGGGATAGGCTCCAGCCCCCCCCGCGACCCTAGTGAGGATTAAGCGGTGTATAGATAATGGATGGATGGATGGATGCTGAATTTACTGAGTGGAGAACAATTCATACAGAGAGTAACGCAATTTCCTTTCAGTTTTACTCAAGAAAAAACAGCTGTTTTAATTCCTCAAGATTCTGAACTAATAATAATTACATCGCTGCACAAGCAACCTCTTCATTGTTATGCTGATGACACTGTTTCATACAGAGCATCTTCCAGATACACCCAATAAACTAGTCTCAGCTAAAGGTGGGTGATCTGACCAAAAGATTGCATGACCGTCTTTTAAGGTGGAATCTGAACACAAAGCCTGTCATCTCAACTCAAGGCTATTCTCACAATTCACAAACTTCTGACAAGAGGTGCTGATTTGCATCTCTACCAACTTCATTATGGGGCTGATTCCAGATGGTTGTTTGCTACACAGATACACAATAGTGGTAGTTTTTAACATTTAAAGCCTCAGAAACATGAGATTTGTCTCCTGTTATGTTACAACATTTATGGATAATAACTGACAATGTTGAGTCGGTCCTGGCCATGAAGTTGTGGACCAGCTCAGAGTGGCTTGTCTGGGTTTTGCAGATGATACGGTTCTGTTGCTTCGTCAGATCATGACCTTCAGTATGCAGTTTGCAGCCATGTGTGAAACAGCTGGGACCAGCACCTCAAAAGTTGGTGAATTGCTCCCTCTGGGTTGAGGGTAAGTTGCTGCCCCAGGCGAGGGAGCTTAATGTGTCTTGGAATCTTGCTCAGGAGTGACGTTAAAATGAAGTGTGAGATGGACAGATCGAATAGTGCAACATCAGGGTTAATGCAGATGCTATACTGTATAGCTGTGGGAAAGAGGGAGCTGAGCCAGATGGCAAAACTCTCTTCTGACCCTCACTTATGGTGAGGGTCAGAACTCTAGTAGTGATTGCAAGAAATGGGATACAAAGGGGGCGAAATGAGATTCTGGGTTCAGCCTTAGAGATCAGTCGCTTGGACATACGGAGTTTGGAGTGTTGTCACTGCTTCTGCTGTGCTCAAAGGAGCCAGCTGAGGTTATTTGGCATTTCATTAGGTGCCTCGCTTGGAGGTATCCCCTGAAGAGCTGGAGGAAGTGGAGGGTAAGATGGAGGCCTTGGCAGCTCTGCTTAAGATGATGCCCCTGAACCTCAGACCCACATAAGTGGTAGAAAATGGATGCTTGGATGAATTTTTATCCATTTTACCGTATTTTTAGTTAATTTGGGTGACTGATATTGTGCTGTCGTTTCTGAAACTTGTAACGCTGCCATCCTGCAGGTTTCCCTTCAAAGCGAGGTTGCTAATCTTAGTGTGACATGCCTGGTTTAATAAAAATTAAGAAAAAAATAAATAAAAATTAATTCTGTAGCTGTAACTTTAGATGCAAGTCATTGACTAAAACAAAATAATCTGTGAGTGAGCTAACAATCTATCAGACCATTACTAGCTAGAGCTGACGAACAAGAACTGATAATCTGGCAATTTTTCATTAATTTGTACTTAATTTCCACTTTAAAAAACTCCTGTTTGAATCCAGCATCAGCATGTACGTGATTTACAACTGGATCAGTATATCTGTAGTCTCTTCCACTAACTTTATGCGTTACTTCTTCTCTAGCGTGACTGCAGCTTTGAGCCTATTCCCACCTGATTCGTCAGTTTAATGCTCAATAATTCAACCTGTTAACTACAGTAAATGCTTCAACTAAAGAAAACACTTTTAGATGTTCAAGTATAAAGTACTTTAACTGGTGAACACTGAAGTTTTGTCTCAGGGAGGATCAACAGGGATTTTATTTCATGGTGGCTAAAGCTTCATGTAAATGTTTGTGCTGGCAGCGCTGCAACGAGAAAGAGAGCGGACAACCACACTTAGATGATTAGTGTCTGATGTGAGGACGGCAGAATGTGAGGCAGCAGAGCAGGACGCTTCATGTGACTGTATGGAGATGGACAGTTTGACATAAATGGGTGGTGGTGCATGCAGGGCGAACGGCTCTGCTGCCTGTGGTTGTTGTACAGTACATTTTACATATTCAGGAGTGGAGAATCTCAGTTGGTGAACGCAGCTAAGATCAGTCTGCACAACCTGCTCAGATTTTCAAACAGCAAAATTCATTCATTCAAATCACTCACCAAACATGGATTAATAATTATAGCCAGCAGAAATCAGAGGATAAAGCAGCCATTTCCACAGCAGAATACTTCGGTTTGTTCCAATCATTTCATAAAAAAACTGACACTCTTTGTATAACACAAAAGGAAATGTGACTCACTTTCCACTTCGCACAAATCACACAGCTCAGAGTCTATTTTCCTCCTGAATATTTCTAGATCTGTCAGCCTGAATATTATATAAAAAAAAAAAAAACAACACACCACTTCAACTAAAGATCTCTTACTTAAAGAAGATGTATTAATGAAAGAACCTATTCAGTTCAGTATGTCCTTCATTTTAGGTTCGACAAGATATTCTCTAACCCTTTCAAACCAACCTGAAGATTATTTTTTCATGGTGTGAACATTACATAAAGTTATTTATGCAGCAAAATGGCCTACCAAACCAGTCTTCTAAAAATCTGAGTGGAGCTCGATAATATTATAATGCCACAGAAACAATTCTGATTTGGTCACATGACGACTGTCTATAAAACTGGGGCATTTACAAACTTTTAGAAACACTATTAAAAATAGTTACTGGTGCATAAAGTTATTGTTCATAACATGAAGTGAGGTCAGATTAAAATGCATATATCAGTCAACAGCTTGTGGCAAACAGAATGCAAACTATCACTGTTCCAAAGAGAAGTTTTGTATGTGTGAAAGAAAGCAGAACCAGGTTTCTGAACTGAGGATTCAGCCTGTTAACCTGAACCAGAGTCACCACCACCACAACTGTTGGTACAGTATTCAAGCCCCTGTAACCTAAAACCTGTTGATGAGTTAAAAATTTACAAAAGAAAGAAAAAATTGTCAGACTTTCAACTTTGCGACGTTACTAGAACTACTCATCTGTGATATGCTGTTCTGTCAGAAAATTTCACTAAATCCAAGCTTAAAATTGTGACATTTCAGCAAAACTGCTTTATTCTACACATTATTTTGCAAAAAAATGCCAAAAATAAAACCTTTGTACCATAAAAAAAACTAAAAAAATTCTGGGTTTTGACCTGAACTGCATGTTGAAACATCTTTCTAGAGTTCACATGAAGTAGTGTGAAAAAAGCAGGGTTTGTCGAGGTTGTAAAAAAAGTTGAAAAGATTGTAAATAGTTTAACAACTTGTACTGTTTCAATAGAGGAGCAGGACTTTATATGCAGTGAAAAATGAGCCCACAGTGGGTAAAAATGTGACAGACGAAAAGAAAATGTCTAGGGCCTTCTGTGTCGCTTTCAATCTTCATGCACAATCTAAATTTGCTTACTGTGCAGTATTTTAAAACAGTGAATACAGATCCAGAGTCAGAAGTCTATTTTTTAAAGCGGAATTCAATATTTTGAATTGCAGCAACTGAAATCCAGTATTCGGCTGCAGTTTTTTTTTTTTTTTTTTAATTTCCTTTTTGCCCGTTTAACGTGATTTTGTGCTGAGACTGAGGAGTGTCGCATTCTGCAGAGTTTTGCACTTTGAGACTCGCTGAAAATTGAGTCAAAAGCATCACAAACAAGCGCGAGAGAGCGTCGGCTGGATGAAGAGGGGGGAGAGAGAGAGATCAGTCCGTGTTACTGTCAAAGTGCAGTGGAGCGCAACACACTTCTCCAGGGTACAGCACATCACTCTCCGACTGCTCTGTGTGTCACTGTGTGCATGTTGCTGCATGTGTGAAGCCAGTTTCCACATGTATGAGCCTGCGTGTGTCTGTGCTTGTGTGCCCGTTTGCATTGTTGTGTGTGTCAGACTGCATGTGTGGTGGCCCCGGGACTTGCACTGAGAGACTCCAGTGCTGGTCCGGGGGGTTCCGGAGGCCTGGATCCTGACCTACATCGTGCTGCGTCTCTTTAACTTGGACGCATCTCAACTTTCACATGTGATGTTATAACACAAGCCTCCACCATTACACTGTAGTTCTGTCATCACTTGGACTCAGCAGCCCTAATGACTGGCTGTCCTTCAGGGCGCGAGCTGTCCTTTCTTATTCCCAGATGACAGAATGGTGACATGCTCACATTTTTAACTTTACGTCCCTTTTTGTCTCAGCTCTCTGGCTTAATGTGAGAGATGATCCACTGTTGCCAATGTGCTGCTCAGTGAGAATCCTTGGCTTTGTTGGGTTTTGTTGGATTTTCCAAGTATCACAGGGTATTAGCCATAATTTTTAAATTAGTTATATACATTTATATAATGAATACCATATGTTCTTCACCTTTAAAATACATTTGCAATGTAAACTTGTACCATTATTGTTACTTTTTGGAACATGTATCATAGTTGACATTTTTGCTGTTTTCAGGCCAAAAATCAATATGGCCGCCTATAACTAAACACCACATGGCATTTTTACAGAAAGATTCTTCTAAAATATTATACATACAATTGAGTCAAATTGAAATTGAAAGTTATTTATAAAGATATTGTAGTTGACATGCGATAATTCCACATTTGACTCACACACTATTTTATATTAAATAACTATAATAAAGAAAGCCTTGGAGTCTGGCCAGTCTTTTCTTAATGAGGAAATGACATCATGTGGAGCAGGTCATGTGATCTGGAATTAACACACTTCCTTGAGACATGTTTTTGTAATGGGTAACTTTCTGGGACACAGATATGCCCTTGATTAGGTACTGTTTTGTCAACCAGAACGGCCCTGAACAGCAGTTCTTGCAGTGGAAAATGGCTTAACTGTGCCTCACAACTTGTTTGTTTTTGGGATCTGAAAGAGTGTTTGGACCCAGAAATGGCAACTACATCAGATTTAACAAGCACATAAAGGCAGATCTTGCTGCCTTTCACTCTATGACATGTTTGGCTTTTTCTAATTTTAGGTGATTTAGTTGATTCTGTAGACTTTTTTTAATGTGTTTATACTGTGTAATGATATACATAACAAACACACAAAAAACATGTATTTCCTTTTCATTTACAAGACAGTCATTTTTCGCTTCTACTCAGAGCTACAAAGTTGTCCCTCCCAGTTTGTCTAGTATGTAATTAGCACTACGTTCAAAATTTTTAAATAAAATGTAAAAATTATGACTAAAGGCCAAATAGATGAGATTAAAAACTATATTTTATTCTGTGAATTAACATGTTTGAGATATGAAATTAAAATAATGAGATCAAAAGTCAGAATTTTGAGATTAAAAAGTCAAAATTATGACAAAAAGTCAAACATATGTTCACATGAATACTCATTCATGTGTTTATTCACAGTAAACACATCAGCACTCTTGTCATAGATTCCAACTCAATGCTACAGCAGCTGTTCTCACTAATTAACACACCTTCAGCCAGAGGAAATAATGATGAGAGGAAATAATCACTGAAATCAGCTGGAACAGAAACCTACATGCTCTTCTCTCCTGGTATTATGCAAAGAGGCTCAATTTTTATCTTTTTATATAAAGACAGAGTGAATCATATGCCACATTATGTAACACAATTGTAGTCAGGCACGCCAAAAAAGTTAGATCAAAAGAACAGACTGACCTTGTGTTGGAGGCCAAACTCCCACTTTTCCACTGTGCACTCATCCTGCTTCTATCCTTTATCAATACTGCAGAAAATACTGCAAAGTCTCACAGCAGAAGGGAGATAATATTGAGCACCTCAGATCTTTAAATCCTCCTGTTACTGACCTTTCTTAAAAGCTAAATCTTTGAGGATACATGAAAATAAAGGCTCACAGATGGAGCCAAATGGCTTCAGTAAAAACACACCTACAAACTACTTCAGTGTTGCATGTGCTTTTGAAACTGCAGAAAAGCATTACCTCAGCTTTTCCTGTACCCTTTTCACAGGCTAAGACTCACGAACCTTCTCATCACCGGCACCGGGAGGAGCTGCACTTTGTGGACGAGTATGGCCAACCAATCACTATGCAGGTGGAGGGGAAAAGGGGGCGGGGTCACAGGAGGCGACGGTCCCACTGCGCGATCGAGTGCAGCGTCCCGACAGAAAGACACTGGGAGGCCCTGAGAGCCATGGGACTGATGGAGGGCGAGGAAGGGCAAGGAGACGGCTATGGAGCAGGGTAGGTACCGCTGGGGCAAAGAGTTGTGTTACAGTCAGCTGATGACACCCAACTCTGGTGCACCAAGGCAGATCCAGTCTAAAGCCCACTTCAGACATGTGATTTGTTATGTTGCTGTTTCATTCATTTGATCATTCTGCCATTCAGATTTAAGTCACTTCAGGTGTTCCTCATGGCTTCATTCAGACATACCCAAGACAGTGACAGAATGAGCCAAGGTACCGTATTTGTCATACAGACTGGACAGAACATCCAGTGATGTACAACACACAGTAGTGTACTAATAAACAAGACTTAATCAAAACTAACAGCAACTTATGAAATTGTCCAAATAACAAAGAACCTTGTGAATTTATGATTCCATAACACTGGTAAGTTTAACTTTAAAAATTTATCTAACTACACCAACCTATGGTAGAATAAAAAGCACTGTCATTATTATAATTATATGTTACTATGGGAAGTATCCACACGTACAATGATGTTACTGCTGCAAATATTCTGGTGTGAGACTACAAAGCAGGAAAATTTTCATAATAAAAAAATAACTTGATGTGAACCTGTGATGGAGGTGTGATAGCTGTTAGGCAACAAGTGACTTGCGTACAGGTGTGACTCTGCATGAAGTACACTGTGATTTACCATTACATCCTGGTCAATCCTGTCTCCATATCAGGAAAAAGTAATTGGATAAATAATTAATGAAGTTACTTCTTATGTTCCACGTGTGTAGGGTTAGTGTTATGACTGCAACTTTGGAGATGCTCATATGGATCCTGCAGCTATTTAATAAACTCAGAGGAAAGACTCCTACAAACAGCTGGAAACTCCACGTCAGGTCATCCTCATCGTCAAACCCTGGATTAGATCCATCATTGGCCTGTGTGATGTTATTGGACCAATACTGGTGCTGAAATGTGGATAAAACCTTTCCCTTGTTCTGATCGAAAAGAGTAAGAGTAAAATTGCCTCACCAAGGTGTTCATTCAGGCATGAAGTCAACACATTCATCTGATGCTGTCAGACTGATGAAAAGGAGAGGATGTCTGAAAGGGGCTTTAGATTAAGATGAAGCTTTGAAAAGGCTGGAGACTGAAGAATGGAGTTCAGCACTGGGATAAACCAGGCTTGTAAATTGTTTACCAGCTGACAGATGTATAAAAGAGTGGAAATAGATTCTACCTCCACAAAATGGTTTATTGTACTGTGGTTTGTAGCGAGGTAGTATCAGGGTAGAAATACAGAAAAGGGCTAAAAGGCTGAGATTAAAAAAATAATGTTTTGGAGTAGCTTACAAGTCCAGGGCAAAAGTCTTCTGACCTGGTAAATCAGAGGATAACAAATAAAGGCTTGTAAGTGGAAAAAGAAAACTTGGGTAAAAGATTCAGACTACCTGTGGTAAAACTTAAGGAATAGAATACAGGGTAGGACTGAGATCAGCAAATAAAATTTTGATAAAATTGTCAAATGAATAAGTTCAAACAGGAGTAGATGTTTGGTAACGGTGCAAAGTGTGGATTTAATGGTATAAATTTGAGTTTGGAATCAGGGAAAAATTTTCAAAATGACATCAAATGTTGGAAGACTGACTGGAAGTTAAGACAGAGGTTAACAAACTGGATAAAGACTTGTATTTTTTGTAAATTTAGACGGGACTATAGTCAGAGTTTGTGTATAGCTGACTGAGTCTTATATGGTTTAGGAAGAGGCAAAATGTTGGGACAAGGGTATAATCTTAGGACTGCAATGGAAAGAGTAAAAGTTTGCTAAAAACTGTCACTTTCAAATACGGTAAAAGTCCAGGATCAGGGTAAGATTTTTGAAATGGGAGAAGAGACTTAGGATTTTGATGGACCAACTACCAAAAGAAGATTTCTACTGTACTATATGTGAAACTGAGGACCAGTGTTTTCTAAGAGACAATATGGAATTTTTTTTCTTAAGGGTTTGGGGTGAAGCTCGGTATGCAAGGTCAGCATCATGTTGTAGTGAGGCTCACAAATTTTTGTGAGTGGAAGTATTTTTTTCTGCTGAGTCAGCTATCAGTGCACTCCATGGTATGATTATGCATGTGACAAAGACTACAAATATTCATAACAGAATTTACATTTGTACAACCATGGGTTAATCATACCATTTTCCATTTATGCATGATAAACAAATCAAGGTGATTTTTGACAACACTTTCTTATAAAACATGATCTCTTCCACTACACAGGCCTTACTATGGTCACATGACTGTGTCACCTGACCTATACCCTGCCAATAGCCACATGATGATGTCCCCTGATGTCTATCCACCCAATGGCTACCTGCCCAGACCATCGGATGAGCAGCACCCAGGTAACAACTACCTGCCCAGCGTCTCCTATAGCCTAGACCACCTGGACAGGCTGGACTACCAGGTGAGTTATTTTACTCTTGATGATTCTCCTCTGCTATTATTATTCTGTGGGTTAGTGGGTGACTTCTTGCAGCAAATGAAGGAATTTAAGTACCTTGGGGTCTTATTCACGAATGGCAAGAACATGGAGTGTGAGCCGGACAGGCAGATGTTGGACTGTACCTTAGGGGTGAAAGTAAAGCTGATCCAGAAAAAAAAGCTCTCGATTTACCACTTAGTATTTGTTCCACTCCAGACCTATGGTCATGAGCTCTGGGTAGTGACTGACAGAATGGGATTGCGGATACATGCAGCTGAAATAAGTTTCTTCCATAGAGTTGCTAGATTCAGCCTTCGAGATAGGCTAGGAGCTAGGAACTCTGACCTCCGGATGGAGCTCAGAATGGAGTCGCAACTCCTTTATGTGGAAAGGAGCCAGCTGAGTCGGTCTGGGCATCTGATTTGGATGGCTCCTGGATGTTTTACTTTGGAGGTTTTCTCGGAAACTGGGAGAAGACCCCAAGGTAAAACAAACACCCCATCTGGGCTTGGAACGCCTCAAGATTCCCCAGGAGGAACTGGAAATTGTTGCCTCAGAGAGAGTTGTCTAAAATGTCCTGTTTAGTTTGCTGCCACCAAAATCGACTGGATAAGCTAAAGATGCGGATGGATGAATGGATGGTGAATGAATAGATGGCTGGACATCTACACAGTGCAAAAGTAACTGATTTACACTCTTTCTCGTCTGATCTTTGTTTCTTTTGTAGGGTCCAGAAATGCTGCCATACCAGCCAAACTCAGAGAGCTGTCTGATTGGCTGCTACAGTGCAGAAGAGGTGGCGCCTAAGAATTTCCCAAGACAGGTAGTTGGTTTAAGTACGATATTTTCCACTGGGGAAACTTGTGGTCCATTTAAGGGCTGCTCTGAAAAACTGCTGTGTGGGGTTTGACACTGATTGGTGAAACTTAGAGAGAAGAACAGGCAGCATTTTGTTTCTGCACTATTGATGTCTGCATCCAATAGCAGGACAACATAAAATTAGTCATACAGGCTAACATACCATAAGAAAGCTTCATTATTGTATTTCCTACATGCTTACCTGACTGGAGTTACAGCCGTAATAAGCTGTCAGATTTTATAATGGAAACAGAAAGACTGAAGTGGCCAATTATTAGGCTGTTCCTGTAAACATTTACGTCACTTTACACCTGTACCAAGTTCCTACAGCGGAAAGCTGCCTAGTGTTTTCCTCATGTGCCCTCTTTCTACCCTTCAAAATCTCCCTATTTTTTATCTTTCCTTTCTCTTTAGTCTGACTATCGTCCTTCCTGGAGGTCAGATCGTCATCTTGGCTATCTTCCCCTCAGCGAGCTCGACAGTGGGTTAGGCTGTGGCCCTGACAGTCCACACCACAGGGTGCCATTCTCCGAAGCTGAGACAGATGCCATGTCATCACTCCCAGGCCACACCGCTTCCTCCCAAGGCTCCTCCTCTTCCTCTGAGTCCCTGATCTCCTCTGAACCCAGTGACTCGGGCTTCCACAGTGTCAGCACCGGGGAACACCGGAGGCTGCACAAAATTCATGGCAACCATGCTCACCGACAGGCTCACCACCTCCGCTCAGGCCACTCCCCTCGAGAGCAGAGAGGACGCTGGGATTTGGAGTCCATCCCTGAGACTACTCCGATGACCCACCCAGGAAGGCCGCAGGCATCCCGCTGCACTGTGGGCAACAGCACGACCACAACAGTTCACTTCCACAGAGCTGAGAGGAGTCCAACTTTACCTCGTCACTGTTCACCTCCCTCACCCTCCATCGGTGAGTAAAACTCTATAAAAGAATAAACCATCTATTCAAGGCCACTGACGCTAGATTCTCGAGAAAGTCAGCGAGAATAGACTTTTATTCAATATAGTCCAGTTACCAGTCTTGACATTTGAAGTAGACATTAATGGGTAGATTTTTAGGTATTATCTTTTTATACTTCCTACCATTTTAGAATACGTTTTTGTGTTTCTGTAAATTTCCCCTGTCCAAAAATAAAATACCACATGAGAAAGCAAGCTACAGAAATTCAGCAAAAAATAAATACAGTAGTATACAAGTGCAGTTCCTGTGCCACTTGCTGCCATCTGAAAGGCATTGTTTATTGCAAGTAGATTACAACAGTTTCATTTAGTTATTGCTTCATTACACAACAATTGCTTTTATGTGTGTAAAGTCAGCAATGCAGTGTTTATGCCATTAACCATATTATGAATACTATTTTTGAGCACAAATCTGAAAAAAGAAAATTCATGATTTTGTTTCCTACTCCTTGAGGTGATTTTTGTTACTTTGCTTAAAGGGAGATGAACATTTTTTCTTTATCTATATGATTTTTTAAACAGTTGCCAAACAACTGGGTATGTTTCTGGCTTCCTCTACGTTTTCTATAGCCATCAGTAACATGGCCTATACCGCCGCCTTATGACGACTTTAGTCTATTTTTTTTTGCTTCAAAATAGTTACTGGAAACAAGACTCATTTGCATGTGTTTTTGAAATTATTTGCTACATTTCAAAAGGTCACCTCAAGGTTGTTTGAAAATTATATGAAAATATGATGCGTTCCCATTTCAGGTTTAGTTCAAGAAAACAATGAAATGCTGCGTTACTGCCACCATCAGGTTCAGCATTTTTCCACCAACACACTGCAACACAAAACTGAAATTTTCGGATGTACAACCTTCAGAACCCCTTTCCTGAGAGAAAACTCGGAAAACAGATTTTAAATCCTGATAATGTCTTTCTGCCTGTAGGTTGTCGCACTGAGCCTTGCCAGCGGAGGGCGCTGTGGCTGGAACAGCAGCAGCAGGGAGGAAGTGGGACAACAGAGGCTCCAGGAAGGAGTCGGACCATAACAGATCTGAGTGAAGGACAGCGGCGTCGCAGGGCGAGTCACCCCAACATGACGGATCCAAACACTCTGAGAAACTCTCTCCAGAACAACCAAACAGGTAACAGCAGTAACACACTGGGGCCAAGGAGCAGGGCCAGTTACCCCAGTAACTGTCACCCCACTGCTCAACTCAGCATAGACAGAACCAGTCTGACCAATCATCAAAACACACTGAGAAGCAACCAGAGATCAAGTCGAAGTCGGGAGGAGGACTCCCTCTCTAAGAGTCCTGGATCTGGCTCCAGTGGAGCGTCAGACTGGCGTGGCTTTCAGACTCTCGGGAATCACACCAGCAAATCTAAAGGTTCCTGTGGTCCCCGCTACAGTACGCTTGGAGCCCCGCAGCATAGCTCTCGTTCACCACCATCACCACGCTCCAGACTGTCGAATCAGAAGTCGGTTAGGAATCAGCTCCTCAGAGCCCGAGCTTACCGACTGGCCAGGGAGCGCAGTGAAGTTACGACGGATGAGGAGGTGCGAAGAGATGGGGGGAGAGAAGGGGAGGAGGAAGGGGAGGATGGTCGATGGGCCGGGCGATACTGGAGCCGGACGGAGAGGAGGCGTCACCTGGCGTTGTCACGGCAACACCGAGAGAGGCGAGGAGGAGGGGAGGACCCAATCGGGGGAATTCAGGGGTCACTGTCATCTCAGACAGTGCTGGAGTTGAGCCACATGAAGCAGAACCGACTGAGGAACAGCAAGCTGCTCGATGATTGGACGACGGTGGAGGAGCTGCTGACTCATGGAACACGAGTGGAGAGTGACAGTCAGCTCTGTCCCAGCCCTCTGCTATCGGTTACTACTGTCTGATGGGAATACAGGTGACTGAAACCTCCAATCTATATGCCGCTTTGCACTGCAGGAACTTTTAGGGTGACCTGAACCTTTGTACGTGTTCCAATCTCATTGTTTTGGTGTTAACATAGTGGTTGAAGTTGCAAAATCCTACATCGCAATGGAAACAGAAAGGCCTTAAAAGGCCAGTTACAGGGTTGTTTCCATTACTGTAACCATTTGCCCCTGGTTCCTGCAGGGGAAAGCTGACTTATCACTCAGGTCCAGATTCATTAAATGTTTGTGTGGTGAAAACAGTGGACTGCAATACTAAAACGACCAACTAAGAAAGATGAGACTGACACCAATTATGGCCATGCATCTCTCAGTTATACAGTTGAAATTGCATGATCATGGAACCAATCTGCAACATTTAGCAAGACAACTGCAGGTGAATATTGTAGTAGATCAAATATCTCTTAAAGACAACAGATGCTATAGTTCCAGCTTTAAGTGGTTTCATGGCTATAGTTATCTAATCTCATGCTGTAATTAGAGACTTCTGACATCAATGTACATCAAACCTCCAAACTGCACTTTACAGATGTCATGAAACAAACATGATATGAAAAGCATTCAAGCACTGGTCATGTCATGTGGGAAGGAAGGTGGTGATTCAAAAGGATGTCACTGGTCAATTCAAGATGGCCACTATCAGTCCTCTTGAGCTGCTGCTTCTCATTCACTACAGCAGATTCCAACTGTTTCAATCAATACACACCAACTAAACAAATCAAAGACAAAAATGCTTGTTGCGTTCCTTCAAAGGACCTTGTACTATCTAGAAGGCAAATGGTTTCCTAAAAACACTATTAACAGTGACAGTACTGGAGCAATACTTTAGTGTTTTGTTTAATATAGCATTCTATCTATTTCAGTGTTTGATCACTTCAAGCAAAATAACTTTGCCAATGTGAGATGTACAGGTTGGCAAGCACTTACTAAAACATGCATTTCCCTAGTTGGACATAAATGCTATTTACAAAAAGGACACTGGTAATGGCAGCAGCCAATAAGATGTAAAAAAGCATGAGCTCCCAAGCTAATTATCTTACTTTCTAGCAGGACTTCTGTTTTATGACTAATTTGCTAACCACTATAGTTATCTAACCTAATTAATTTAATCAGGTAGTCTCATTGTAGGTCAATTATGTCCAGGCTGACTGGTTGATTGGTTGGTCGACATACTCTCAACCGACCAAATCCTCATTGGTCAGACAGTCGCTGGTGGTACTTTTCAAATAATGGAGATGAGTCTTCCAAGATTCATTCATCTTTTCTTTTTTTTTTTTAGTGGCAGGAAAATATAGACTACTTATGCTGTGGCTTCCGAAGCGCCGAGTGAAGCGCATTTTCGAGAACTTTTATCTTGCTTCTCACAGTGTTCATCATTGGAGTGCAACAGCAGTAGCATAGCATTAGCATGGATATCCCTGTCTTCGGCTTTTGTTTTCTGTTTACTAACACGGGCGAAGTGAAGCGTGACATCAGGGTTGGTAGGTTCACGCGATACAGCGGGGGTGTGGGGGTGTTAAGATCCGAGTATTCGGATGTCAAAATTAATATTTGGATACCATCACAACGACCGAATATTTGGATATTCGGGTCCAGCCCTAATGCTAACACACCTGAAAACAGATGTCACTTAGCCATTCACATAAACTGAGCATGCACATGCCATTGCAAACAAGAGGCAGAGGGTTGTTTGCTTAGTTGTAGAAAATATATCAGAGGAACAACAGTAATGGGGCATGACCAGAAACCAGAGATTTCTTTAAGTGATTGGATCAATGACGAGGTTAAACTGTTCTCTTCAGAGAAATGGTCATGGGATAGAAGCGGGACGAATTAGGAAGTAACAAATAGCGACTGATTAGACCCAATCAGAAAGTGAAGATGGGTCTCTGCATCATAGTTACCGAAAGTCTGTAATTCTGCCTGTCCACACAAAAACACACTTCTAGATATTTTCAACTAAAATGGAGCGGCAGCATTTCCAAAAGTCATACCTTCTGCTACATTTAGCAGGTGTAACACATTTGTTTGGATGTAGCCAAAGTAAGTCAAACTTAGTCTCTATACAAAGCAAAACAAAAATAGATGTAGACTCTCAGTGGGTTTAGCAATACTAGCGTCCCTCCACGTTGCTCTGTATGCAGTCCAAGATGAATAAATTTGCACCACACAGACCAAGCAGGTAATCAGAAAGAAAGATCTGAGCTGAACATAAAATGCAAAAATAGACTAAATTGGACTCGTACCTCAATCTTAGTGAATCTGGATCTCAGCTGTGAATTTTACTGTCTGAGAGGAAGGTCTAATTTTTTTTTTTTTTTTGCTGAAGAGTCAGAGCTCCTCAAATGAATCTGGGGCTCAGAAGGAAAGAAGCTATCTGCAGGAAAGCGTGACAATCTTACCAACCCTAGAGGAACGGATTCAACCTGAGCTGAGTGTAAACCAACACTGCTGTCTCAAAAAAAGTCTCTAATCCAGCGACATCCTGCTTTCAAGGTGACTTCCTGTGGGTTTGTATGAATAAAAGGACTTAAAAGTGCTGCATGAGCTCCAGACTGTAACAGATTCTATAACTGGATGGAGCGGTCAGATTCTTCACACACCAGACCGCCTGTGACTGGCATCAAATGTCACACCAGTGGTTGTGATGCCTTTGTGGAAAAGTGTCTCCATCTCCTCTTCTGGTCAACTGCCTTTGTCTCTGTGCCATCAAATGTCCAGTCTATGACATTATAAAGCTCTGCTCGTTGTCGCTTATCTGGGGTTTTCTGCACCTTTATGATCAAACAGTCTGCAAATCCAACACATTCGCTGGTTTCTCCTCAGTGGTTTTCAGTTTTAATCTCTGTACACTCACACAGACTTGGAGTGTAAACAAACCAGGCCCTATGGAGAGGTCTCACAAGTCTCCATTCAGCACTGTCTGCAGCTGAGTTTCTATACAGCAATATTTTCATTTGGTTCTAGAGCTGCAAGAGTTCATCTACTGATTGATCACTTGATTGAATGAAACTTAATCGCTCACTCTTCAAAAATTAAACAATCATTTTAAGGATTTTTAAAGTATAAACAAACTTTCCCCTATCAGATGTGAAGATTTGCTGTTTTTTCTTCTGAATATTTTGGTTTCAGGACTGTTGGTTGGTTCAAACATGCATTTTAAAGATGGCATCCTGGGTATTGGAAAATTGTGTGAATTTTTTTTGCAGTTTCTTTTACATTTTAGAGCAATTGATCATGAAAAAAATAAAGTGGGGCTTTCAGACGCAATGCAACAACAGGACCCCTGAATGAATGGCAACATCCAGGTAGTTATCAGCAGGTTATTTTCTTATTGATAATACAATAAAAATAATATCCCAGAAAAGTCAGAATGGCATCTTCAAAGTGCATGCTTTGACCGGCAACAGTTGCTAAAATATTCATATAATAATCTTTAAATGAGACACAGAAGATCAACAAATCCTGATGCTTGAGTAGCTGGAATCAGCAAATTGTTACTTGAAAAAATCTTAAAATGATCATTTGTTTATCAAAATTTTCATTCAATCAAATAGTCAATTAACTGGCTAAACATTGAAGGTCTATTAGCAAATAAAGACTGGCCTTTGATGCCACAACAATAAATCAGAGATCACTTTATTGTACAACATGTACATTGTTCATATTGTGCTTCAAAGAAATGGTTTGGCAAATATCCACTTATTCTCTTTATTGCTGAGAGGTATTTAGGCTTAGCTTAGCATAAAGAATGTTACCGAGGAAAGTGCTTGCCTGCTGTTGTCCAAACGTGAAGACATTACGACAAAGGGTCACTAATTAACATCTCGTACAAAAACTGAAAAAAACTACATCTTATGTGCTGGAAAAACTAATCTAGCTGTTTTCCAGTTTCCAGTCTTAGCTAAGCTAACCATCTCATTTAATATACAGACATGACAGTGGTTTTTACTTTTTTCATATAACTCTCAACAAGGATGCAAACAATTTTTTTTTGTTTGTGAAAATACAACATGGAAATCTGACAAAATGTGGCCACTGAACATAAATGACACTTGGTGCGTATCATTACACAATGTTAGTTATAAAATGAGATGTCAGCAGCAAGTTTAACCAAACGATGGCACTTTTTAATCTATAAATGACATTTTTATCCAGATTGTCAGATCTTCAGTGGTGACATTCAGGTTGTTTTTCAAATCAGAGAGCATCAGTGTCAATACTATGGATCACATTGATGACAAATATCCATGTTTCTTTTATCTTTTTATCACAAGGGCTGCTGCGAGCCACTACGATTACAGGCACCTTTGAGAGAAGCAGGTGGTCGGTATAATCAGAGAAACGTTAATCAGGGTTTAATGTCATGATGTAATAATGTGTCACATAATGAAATAACTGTTCAATGCAATTTTGTTAAATAGGAGAAAATGTATGTTTATTTTCATATTTTGCCAGAAGAGTTTGGAGGAATTGAAATCCTGAGGATGGTTTTCATAGTTGGAGTCAAATGAGGATTTCTTTTTCTAAACCATGTGTGTGTGTGCGTGTGTGCGCGTGTGTGCGCGTGTGTGCACGTGTGTCTTTGTGGTCATGCAAGGAAGAGAAAGTTTGATACTAACCCGTCAGTAGTGATTAGCCAAAGATATCGTGTAACTTTGGTTTGTGGACAATCTATAGTATATTTTATAATCATAGTAGTTTTGATATACTTTATCCTTTATTTTTTGCCTTGAGTAGATTATTTCTGCTTTTCACCAACATCCTGCTATGCTTGTGTGTGTGCATAGATGTTATTGTACAATCAACTGTTAGCATACACTACTACTGCAGTCTAAACCTAGCATGCTAACTCCTGATTAGCACAGAACAAGCATTTCCAGGATTGCTTAAAGTGTCATAATTGCAAACGTCATCATCCTGTATCTTTTCACAGTGTAAGCTTTTCTTTTTACAAACACATCTCAGAGGAAGAGATGCTCTTCAGGTGCAGTATTAAACAGAAGTGAGTACAATCCTGTGCAGAATCACTAAAATGTCGAATGATTAAAGCTGTATCACCTCCTAACTGCATTATTTGTGCTGAACAGCGAGATATTTGTTCTGATGTAAAAAAAAAAACTAACTGTCTTAAAAATACTGACCCCAAAGCTAGAACTCAGTGCAACAAAAATCAGCACACCTTTCAATACTGTGATGAAAATCTTTTATTTTTTTCAATACTGTAGATGTCCACCTTTATTTTAGATACAAACTCATTCCTGCCATCATTCCTGACGCTTTGCCATTCTTTGGAGGAATTTTTTTTCAACTGCTCTTTGCCGGAGGAATTGTGCTCTACTGGTGGCATACTTGCCCAAGTTTATTGTTCTTTAGAAACTGTAATTTTGGCAGCATGCTTTAGATTGTTATCAGGATGGAATATTACACTACTGCCTAGGTTCTTCAGACTGGGATTCATCTTGTCATCCTGTGTTTTAGTATGTACACGAGCATTTATGGAGTCATCTATAAATGTCATGTCCCTCACACCTTATGCACTCACGCAGGCCCATATATCACCCCCCCCCACCTCTGTGCTTCACTGTCAGGACTATGCATTCACTGTGGTAGTCCTGACCAGGTTTGTGCCAAACATACTGGGTCCCGTCTGAGCAGAACAAATTTATCATGGTCTCATCAAAGAATGTGCAAGGAATATTCATCAGATTTGTCTTTAAACAAATTTTAATCTTGTGGTTTTTTGCCAAAGAGCAAACAAGCTTTTTTTTTTTCAAAATCTTGGATGCCATCCATAGAGGCTGACATTATGCACTGTCCTTCACATTGTCTGCCTGATTACTGCTGCAAATGTGTTTCCACTTATTTTTAATTTGTCAGTGATCTTCTTATAGCCTTTTCCACCTGTGTTACATCTCACAATCAGATTGTTCAGTTACTCTGTCAAGTTTTTTTTCCCATGTGGAGCCATGATGCAGACATGTAGACACAACCAATAGGTCCCAAACTGAGAATGTTCTGCTGTTCATGGGTCATTTCATAACCATGTTAATGCAGTTAGGCTGATTGTACACAGTTTTGCTTCAATGATCACAGATACATTGAGTTTTTAATTTGGAGCCTGTATTTTCAATGTAGTCTTTCTAAAGTATTTAATTTTGATTGTTCATTAGAGTAAATACTCTACTGTTGTACTTAGAAATAATGCAATTATTGAGTGGTGATGAAATTTGGAAACATTCAACATTTAAGTGGTGTGCTCACTTCTGTCGTATACTGTACAAATATCTAATTTTGCTAAGCTAAACCAGAGCCAAATAACTGGTCGTGTTTGTTCCGGTTACAGGTCATAATAAATACATTTTAAAAAATCAATCTGTGAAGCATGCAGCTAGCTAACTATGCATCTTAGCTAGTTTCATCTGTCCATGCTGGTTTGCCAGAACCTCTGAGGCCAGATCTTCCACACCAAAGAGAATTCCAAAAAGGGAAATAATATTATAAAAATAATCAAACTTTCTTGAGATGTTGCCAACTTGTACATTATGTTATTTTTTTATTAATTTATTTTCCCTTAACACTTGTTCAGCATTTAGGGAAATGCGCTCATTCTCCTATCTTATAAGATTCTTTAGATGTAGATAGTTTCGCTTAACAACAGTAGGTAGACTGTCTCTGTCCAAAGGTGGCTCTTGTAACTCCTCCTACACCGCCTATATTCTATGAACTAATACGCTTCATGGCTGCCTCTATGTGGCCTGCAATTTTTGGAGAAGTAGCTTGTGCACATGCTAACAAATTAATCCTACACATCCACAAGATGCCATTCAGGATACAACCAGGGAGAGCAGAAAGAAGCAGTTGTGAGTTGTCCTGCTCACAAACCATTTACCTGTTGCTGCCATAGACTGTACTTTAAAGATGCACGTAGCCTTCAGGTCTGAAAAGTGCCTTAAACCTGCATTCTTTATAACAGCCAACAGGGGGCAACTCCTCTAGTCACAAATAGAATTATATAGAAGTCTATGAGGAAATGACCCTAATTCTCATTTGATTTATTACCTCAGTCAATGAACATTTTCCTCATGAGTTTATGGTCTTAGTTGCTAGTTTCAAGTCTCCTGTTATACAGCGTGGTGTTCATTTTGCAGTGTATGGTCCCATTTAGTGCAAAGTAGAAGGTAAAGTATAGAATTCTTTAGAGTGTGGCTACCTTGTGTACACCATACCACATAGGTGTGCATAAGTACCATAACTTGCCCATCTTGTCAAGTTACAGAAACAGAGATGATGATGAGCAAAATTCCAAAACAAAGTGTCTACAAACCAATGGGTGACATCAGTGGTGGCTACGACCATCTTTTATGTACAGTCTATCGTACATGGTACAGGTTTTACTGTAACTTCCTAGAGTGCTTACATTGTGCAAAAGCAGAAGTTTACAAGGAAGATATTTTGTTTCTGGCTAGAAATGATCAGGCCCTAATCTGCCCCCTAGTGGTTATACTTCTCAGTCCGCCAGATACACAGTCACTGCTAAACAAGAAATAGTTTCAGCAACAGGCTAGTATGTATTAAAAGGACGGTCTACAATGTGACTATTATAGAGTTTACAGGTGTGATAAGAGGAGTAAATGAGCACATTTCCCAAAATGTTCCATAATTCATTTACAGAGTTGACCTGAGAAGAAGCTCTCAGTAACTAACTTTACTTTTATTAGGATTATTGTTAGAAAGTAACAGAAGCTTCATGTTCTTCAGGTTGTGTGAAACTGGTCCTGAATTTTCATTTGTGACTCTTGTGATTTCCTGTCAGGGCTGTGTGCAATAATCAGAGGTTTATGTGCCAAACTGCTGGCCGACTCTGAACCGCTTCGTGCTCAGGTCGAGTCTGTGTGACGTCAGCAGGGGAGTTTATGAGTGTGATGAGACGGGACTGGTCTGACCTTACAGTATGGATTTTTCTATTCCAGTTTGTGTTTCCATAAACCCTGTGACCTCACAAATGTAACTGAAAATCTGAACTCTGATGTCTGTGAAACTGTCGGCCCTGAGCGGCTGTGGGAAAGATTTCTGATGGAACTCATCACCCAGAACTTGTGTAAAGAAATGTCAGTAAACTGTGCAGATTTAAATATACGTGTTGTGATTGTGGTTTTCTGTGGAAAATAAGCATTGCATTTGAACAGCTGTGGGACTGATCTTTACTCCCTAGTGTGATGCTTCACCACTTCCTCTCGCCATACAAAAGGGAAGACAAAATATGGTTGAAATGGGTATTACTATCTTGCCATTGGGACATTCCCAACACACGGTCACTATTGTGCAGACTGTGGTTGAAAATGACATCATCAGCGCCTGTTTCTATGACATTTTGGCATCATATCTGTGGCAGTGTCATGGTGTCCATTTTTGTATGCAGTCTAGTGCTGTATTCAGGGTACCTGACCTCCAAATTCCATCAGTTTTAACATCTGTGCTATCTAAAATTTTAGACATTAAGGCATTAAACTAATTTAAACTAGGAAAGATGTACAGTTGTATCTGCTGCTATTTTAGAGAATAACATAAAATGCAGATTTCAAGGCTTAGAAACTTTACCTAATCTACAGAGCAGGAAATCAAGGATATTTCCTCATTATTCAAGTTATAGAGTGAAAAATCCAATTTCTTTACATCTTTCCTCGTCAGGTATGGTAATTTTGAGTTCCAAGTTGCTGTCAAACTCGGCATGTGGTCACAGTCGAGGTTGACAAACTTTATTTATGTTAGAAAGTAGAAAATTTCGAATTTTGGTGGAGTTTTCTTAGATTTTTCATCGTTGGATATTGGAAATTTCAAGTTCCCATTTATGGGCGTTTATGTCAGGTTTATAATCAGACTTGACAAAGTCCACTTTTGCTGTACCTGCCACAATTAAAGCAATAATGTCATCTATTTACATCTGACAGAAAGTAGACAATAATTGTCAAAAACTACGCCAATTTTTTTTTCAGACTCAAAAGCAACAGTAAAAGTAGCACATTCAGGCTCATCACTTTCTGCCAAATAATTATTTCATAATTTGCTATAAACTTGTCACTTTTTACCAGAAAAACAACATGCGCATTAAAACAATCTAAAAACAAACTCAAATGAAATGAAATACTCACAGATACCACATAACATATCTGCGTGTACCACACCAACCCTCAGCGGAACAGTGGTGGAAAAACTGCCTCATGGTTAAAGATTTTGGAAACAGGGCAGCACGTCTCACAGATCAAAGGTCCTGGGTCCAATCCTGGCCTTTCTGTGTTCTGTGTTCTCCCTGTGGTGAGCTGGGTGGTCCAAAAATTTAGCTGATTCTAATGAGTGAATGTGAGCGTGCTTGGTTGTCTGTCCCTGTGATGGACGAGCGACACGTCCAGTGCCTAAAACAGCTGGTAGAGGCTCCAGCCTACAAATGTCCTTGTATGAAAAGCTCATTCATGTGGGTTTATTTATATACACGTGTATGTTTTTTTCACTGGCTCTCTGTGCACACCAGCAATTAACTGTGGTTGTCAAATGTAAGTTCATTTAAAAAATAAATATATAATTAGTACGACTAAACTATAAACCTCTACTTAAAAGGATAATAGGTATCAATGAGATTTATTTTTGTTTGCAGTGATTGCAGTGAAGCTGTCTTACATCATCACGTCACCATGACAACAGTGACTGACAGCACTGTGTCTGGACTATCCACTGACAGCCATGTTGACGCCTCAGTCCTGCTCCGTGACCGTTGCTATAGCAACTGGTGTTTCTACAGCAGCTAATCTCTCAGCTCTTGGCCTTGTCACCATGGTGATGTTTTGTGTGGAGGACTTATTTACAGCTAACGCTCTGCTCAGCTGTGCAGAGAAAAGCAGCAGTAACATTAAAACCACCTGGACTGAGTCTGAGTGCAGAGCTGTTCCCGGCACCAGCTGTCCGACTGTGTTCAGCCCCATGCAGCTCCCACTGTGACCCTAAAACTATGTGTGTTCATGCAGTAATAATGCAATGAGCTCCTTAGACTCACCTGCGTCATCACACCAACATGAGCTGAAGCACGGCGACCTCTGCTGCTCAGCAAGTGGCACTGCTAAAAGAAAAAAAAAAGATACATTTAAAAAAACCATTGTGTTTGACAGTAAATTGGTAGCTTAGTTACTGTTAGGAATGACATAATTACGTTTAATAATGGTTGGTAATACTACAATTTGTCATTAGTTTATGTAATATAAAATAAATAGTTTGTAAATTATATGTTGTATCATAGCTGCTAAGAGACATTCCATTCTGATGACATTAGAAAAATAAAATTCACCATAAATGAAAACATAGCATGAGTACGAATGGTTTACAGCATCACTATAGATAGACACTTTGTCAATGGTTAATAATGGGCTTGTAAAGCATTAAAAACACTGTTTGGGTGGCCTTTAAGCATCAAGTGATGTTAATTTGGCCCCATTAGATTGTATCAGTGATCTATAAAGAGTGATTATTTCTAGTCATTTCCGACCAGAAAATCTATGTTATCGTGCATCACTGTTTTCTCATGCTGCTATTAATGATGTCAGAAAAAGAAAGAAAGCCAAATCCGTCATCATTAACAGTCAATGTGTTGTGCAGCACGACAGCTCTGGGTGTGACAGTACAGTCATTGCACAAATCAGTGAAAAGATGGGATAAGAACCACCATGTTGTAGCAAAGTTTGAATTAAAACCAGCTGTAACTCAATTGTTATTTTACTTGACAGAAATAAGAACAATTCTATCATAATCTGGTGCGGAAAAGGCATCAGTTGGAGCATAAAAATGAAAACTGTTTGATGCTCAACGTTTCTAGGAGCCCTTCTTTAATGTGTTCCCACCCCATGTTCAAATTAAATCTACAGCCATGATCGAAACTTACAGTGAAGCTCAGTGAAGATGATGGGGAAATATTTCTCAGTATAAACTTAGGAAAAAAGTCTGTAGTTATGACATGTAAATTAACAAATACATTTTTCAGATCAGACTGCAGCAGTGACCACCATTTGTACAAAGGTAAGATTTCGTTGAGCTGTATCCTTTCATTAATGCCAAAGACACTTAAGTGGATCTGATCCACTGGGATTACTGTAGTTTGACACCTGCAAAGAATCTACTCCACCCTACTAAGGAGAAGTCCATTCTTCAGAGACATGCTCCACCCTCTGGTTTGCTTTGTTGTAGAGAAAAATCCATACTGCAGCCGGATAAGAAGGCCAAACACAAAGATCAGAGCAGCAAAGAAGGCCAAGGAGTGCTGACTCTCATGGACTTTCCTTCACCTGACCCCAGATTCCAATTTCTTTTTTCTTCAAAGATTAGCCAACGTAAATGTAAAAAATGGAAAATTTTAATAGGTGTCACAGGGGCAGGAAAGTCCCCTTGTTTTCTGCAGTGAAATATTGTAGGAGAGTTGCAGTTTAACCCTCTGAGCTCAGAACAGTTTCTGGTTTCCTGTAATATTTTTCCTTACTGTTTCTAACCCCAGTATGAAGCCCTGCACTCTTTGGAAACAGCACAGCTATGGCTAGAAGTACAGATCAAAAACTTCTACATGTCCAACACTTTTCTAAGTTCCCACAGATGTTACCAATTGTGGGGGAAACAAAGGGGGGTCCATATGCAAGAAATACAGCTACATATATAACTACTTAAATTTTTGTTTCCACACCGCCCTTTTCTGCTCTGCGTAAACACAGCCTGCAGTTTAGCTGAAATATATGAAATTTTTGTCATATCACTGTTGTTTACAGATGAGTCAGTCATGATGCAATTTTTTTAGAAGAATTTAAATGAGACATGTAGAATAAAGAGATTTTTGGTGAAAATCATTTGGTTAATTTTCCCAACAGAACCACACACACAGCCTCACACATCAGATCAATCACTGTTCACATGTTGAAAATCCAGCAATTCTTTCTTGTTTTACAGTTTCTGTCACATCAAACATGTAATTTTATTTTTATTTTTTTGAGCTTTTGTTCAAACCCAACAATAGGTTTTGAGGTTGGGAGGGTTACAATTTTTTTAAAAGTCTAAAATGTACCTGATAATACTCCTTCAAGACAATATCAATCAAAAATATCAAGGAGACATGCCAGTAATTCAATGTATGATCCATATATTGTCAGCTGTAATCTCAGCTGATTCTGGGTCGCTGTAAAGGTTCAAATATGAAGAAATTAGACAAAAAATTACTTTGCAACAAATTTATTCCATAAAATATACTCGTACATAGCTATATAAAGCAGCGCCACTATAACTGTCAAATGACACATTTGAAAAAATTCCACAGAGGACCAACAGGCTGCATTTGTTCTGGAGAAAGTGAAATCTGAAGAGGAGGAAACCAGAGAACAGTAGATGTACTGTGGTTCCACATCAGTTTTAGAGTCTAAAGTTTGTTGAGTATCATATTGAACAGGAGGGAAAGCAAAGAATTGACAGCGAAAACAGGCCCATAATAACAATAACAATTATTGATTATTGATATGATTATTATTATTTTCAGTGGAAATGCAGCCAAATAAAGAAACCTCTAAGACCGAAATGCAAACACAAATCTGCTCTAACACAACAAAACCCACAGGCTGTGAATAAAAATTATCAACATGACAGAATATCTTCATTACCCCCTGCAGGCTGGTTGCAGCACAGTTATAAGGCCCACCATCTACATGCTAGTAGATGGAATATAAGGCCCCAGACTATATAAATAAAGATGATCGTAGCTCATTTTCAAGCCTCAAGTTTAGAATCTGGCTGTTGTCATCTCTACATTGTGAAACTGGACATAATAAGTGAGGGGTGGACCCGACTGAAAACTCTAAGACACTATGTGCTATTTTCCTCCAAAGAGAATCATAATTTACAAAATGAACATTATGCTGTATTGAAGGAGACTTGAAACTAGCGATTCAGACCATAAACTCATGAGGAAAATATTTATTACAGTAGCAGATCAAGTGAAAAGTAATTTTATCATACAATTCTACAAAATCAAGACCTGATTTTGGAACCAGATGAATCGCCCCCTACTGGCTGTTAGAAAGAATGCAGTTTAAGGTACTTAGACCTTCCCTGGTGACTATTGCACTGGCTTTGGTTTTAAATCACCAACTCAACACTGCAGCGCCTGCTAATGCCATAGTTTGACTTCACTTTTGTACAAAGCCAGAAAGTAGCGAAATGCTGGCCATCTTGTAATATACAATCTGTGATGAAAACACATTTGAAAACATCACATGTGAACGTGTTAAAAGTTGAGTTCATATTCGGACCTGATGTTTATAACTGAAAGTAGCTCATTTGAAATAAACACTTTATTTTTCAATATGACGGGCCCCAAAATTGCATTTTCAAACCTTTTCCAAAAGAAAACCAAAGACATAAAAAACTTAAACTAAAAATTCTTAAATGGCTGATAAAATAACACAAAATCTGAGTTACATTAAAATGACAACACTCTTCCAAACAGTTCCACATTTGAGACATAGAGGCCAGAAGTCTGGATACCAGAAATCTGTAAAACCTGCAAGATAATTAACTGAATTTAGATTATTTTCACATTTCATGTAATCATTTAATCCCAGTGGTGGGAAAACTCTGCTCAGCAGCTTAGAAATTTAAAATATTCCATATATTGTAAACTGACTGTTTACTTGAAAACAAAATCAGTGTTGATGATGTGTCTGAGGCTGAGATGCTGCTGGGATCATTGCTGGGCTACAACTTGATGAAGTGTTTGAGTTCAGAATTTAATTTTCTTTTTTAATGTACGCTAACTTTGAGCCACAAAGACCTGCAAGATTATCAACAATCACATTATTGTCACTGATATTTCCAGGCAGCTGGTAGTGAATTTAAGCTCTATGGGTACATGAAGAAGTGCAGAGGCTCAGAGTGGCCACAAGAGAGGAAAATATCCCTCATTCCATTATCTATACACCGCTTAATCCTATCCTTATCTTTTCTCCACCACATTAAAGTGCAGGCAATCACTGGCTGGATTACACAGTTGTTGTTTTTTAAATAAATAAGTGAATGGTACAGTTAAATGGCTTTTTTGGCTATGAAAGCACCAAACACTTTACTTTGTTTACAGGAAAAATGGTGATTTTCATCTTAAGTCACTGTGAACTGTTTCTTTATTAAGCAAATCACGATTTTAAACTAACCTGAACAGAACATAAGACAGAATTATGTGTGTTGGAATTCATTCAAAATTTTAGATATACAAAGATTGCATGTCAAATTCTAATATTTTGCTTCAATCGTGTGCTCGCCGTCATATTGTGTCATTTGGTTAGTTAGGCTGAAAGTCAGTTCGGAAAGACTTATTTCAAACTAAATATGGTGGAAGACAAAACTACCTCTCAGATTCTTCTGTGCTAGTAGACTAAGTGGATGTTGTGTACATCCAACCTTACAAAGGAAAACAGATTTTCAACTTTTTGGTCACATGAACCACCTGTACACCCCACTCAAAAACACATAGTCTTTGTTTACAAAGTGTTCGCTACAAACCCTAGAATTACAGCTAACTGCAAGATTGTCATGTTTCGGCACAGCTAACCAATGATGAAGAACCATTTGCAGCTGAAGAGGCAAAGTATGAAAGTAGACAATCCTTTCTTGGTTTTAGACTCAATGAAATGGTATTGCTGCATCCACTGTAACACAAGTGACCCTCCCTTGCATCGCTCTTTAGTTTGGGGTTCCTTATTTGACTGAGTCAATGATTGTCAGTGCTGTCAGTTGTTAAATAATGTCAGTAAACGTAGGAATTCCAACCCAACCAAACCAGTGACATCTCATCCTATGGTAAGGATTTTTAGTGGGAATCCATCTTGTAAATCACGATAACTACATGTTGAGTGTCATGTCCAATTTAATCCAGAACCTAAATAGAATCATAAAAGGTTTGTTAATACTGCATTTACTACCATACTGCATTTGTTCTGTCAGAACAACAACAAAAAAAAAAATGCTGGCAATAGGTTCTGTATTAACATATTTGAATGTCAAATTAATAAGTTTTCCTCAGTGTGTTAAAAAAAAAACGGAAGTGGGCTGCTCCAACTAAATGTACTGGTTGATGTAATTCAGTCAGCTACATAATTTCCAGGAGACAAGGCTGAACTGTTCATTATGAAAGAGGATTGAGGTGACTGTAAAGAAAATTATTCGAAGTCTGACTTTTAAGATTTTTTAAAGCTTCATATTTAGATTCTAGAAAATATATATTTGTCCTCCCTGGTGGCCTCTCACAGTCTCTGCATGCATCTAAAGCAAACCAAGAAGGTAGAGTGGCTCATCCTTGAATCTCAGAGTTCGACTTCCTCATCCGTAAGTGAATGTAAACAGGTGAAGAAAGGCATAAAGTGCTATACAGATACATTTATCAGATAACAAAGCTGAAAGTACTGCAGGGCGACTGCAAACAGAAAACTAAGAACAAGCAAGAAATGAAAAGACATCACAGTAAGGCTGAATATAACATGACTACTGCTTTGCATAATATTGTACTTATATGGTGCGTCTGATTACTCATGCAGCATCTCCACAGTCCAAACCAGAGTAATGATGTGAACAATCAGCAGCTCGTCTACTAGGATTAGTGCATAAATCTATACATGTGCATGACACTCAAATCCACCCCTTTTACCATTTTCCCTGTCAAAAGTCACCCATGTGCTGATGACTTTGTTTCGGCCCTTTTTTATGATTTGTTTTCATAAACAAAACCTCTTTGTGGTTCTGATTATTTCCTCTAAAAACTCTCCACCAATCAGATGGAGTCCACGCTTTTCCTGCTGATGTAAATCCCATCTATTTATATCTTGTATCCAATCGTCCACATTAGGTCACGAGAATCACTAATACCACAGGTCTCCATAGTAACGATATGTACGTAAAAACACTTATCAGCGAAAGAAGGAGCAGATTTTACCTTGAACCTGATGACTGTGTGCTGACGTCGTGAGTGAATGCCTCTTCAACTGCTCTATATTACATGCTGGCAACAGGCAAAGCTTTCCTTTAAACCATCCACTGCATGTAAAAACTGCCACGACACTGATTCATGTTTTAAAATGGTACAACAAAATTATTTTGCTCTTAAAATCTAAACTGAAAGTGAGAATCCAGCGGTTCAGCCGAAGATGCTTATTTCATTTACTTTGTCACACAGAGAGTTGATTGTCTCACGTCTGAATTATTGCTGTGCAACCTGTAGCTGAGGTAATTGTCTTTAACTGTTTTAGAGGTGCTCTGTGGAGATCTTGACCTGCAGCATTACTATGGAGCACTTAATGTACTGATCTACAGGTGGCAGTAATATAACAAGAAAGGCAGAGGCAAAGAAGCAAACATCAATGTAAATCACGCAGAATTTTAAAAAATGTACATAGATGTAAATTTTAGCAACCAAAAATGTACTGCACTGAAGAAAGGGCAACGTTTTAACCCTAATACATCAGCCATAGCCACTTATCCTTTAACCCCCTGAACTCAAAAACATCACTTTGAAAGAGATGCCATCTTTATAAGAAATAAACAAGCCTAAATCACTCCATTTATCCAGCAGAAAGTGCACTAAATAGATTCTGTAAAGAGCGTTTCCCAGAGAAACTGAGAGGGCGTGTATGACTCAGCTGTGATTCTTTCAGTTTTGAGGTGAACTGCAGGCTGTGTTTATACAGAGCAGAGTGAAGATGACAAGAAAGACTGAGAGGAAAATAAAACTAAAAAAAGAAATGCAGCATGGCTCTGACACTGTATACAGAGGAGCAAACTGTCAGCAAATTGTTGGAAGATACATTCAGCAGAGTTCAGAGTCTGTAGAGGCTGTAAAATGTATGTAGTTAAATATCCATAGCATGAGGAGCCTCCATTTTTCCAGCATTTGTAACAACTGTGGGCACTTGAACAATGCTGAACATGTTGATTTCGGGTTATTTCCATTTTTTTAATAATTTATAGCATTGTAACTGTGTCATACTGCACAGAAAACATTTCTCTCTACTTCTAGCCACAGTTGTTCTGTGTCCATAGACTTTATATTGCACTGAAAAATGAGCCCACAGCTCAGAAACTGCTTGGAGTTCAGACTTTATACATGCATTTGCATATTATGCGTATTGACAAAAGTCTGGGGATTAAAATTTTTAAAGATGAAAACAAAAGAATAAACATCCAAATGTGTATTTTGGATGTTTTTTCATGGTAAGTTTGAAAGAAGATAAATACCAAAACTGACCAACATATGAAAAAAAGAAAGCACAACTTTCCCTGTAGATTCTTGCTTTAACGTTGCCCTTTTCAGTCCACAGGAAACATTTACTGCCGCTCATTGATACACACAGTGTATTTTTGGTGAGTACAACTTAAAGTTCAGAGTTAAAATTTTCAGCTTCGATCTACTATGAGATGAAGATAACTCAACTGGCTTCATGCTAACTTAATTTTTAACAACCTCTGCTGCTCTCTTATAGACGCTGTCACTATTTAACACTGTCATCCTGTAGCTGGAACTTAGAGGAATTGAAAAACTGCTTGAAAATGTGCTTTGCTATGACCACAGAGTGAAACTGACTAAAGGAAATGAGTCTGACTGCCTAACTGTTCTGACAAGTCCAGTTACTTGAAAACCTATGTTTGTAATTTCTCATTTTAGCTCAGTACTTTCAATCTTGTGTTTTCTAAAACAGATGTCATTGTATTTTATGTACTAAAACAGTTTTCTTTGCTTGGATTTAGTCTTGTTTCGAAGGGAGAAATTATGTTTATGTATGAAAAAAAATGGCCTTCCTTGACAAATGTTTGTTGATGAAATCGCTCTGAAAAGTAGAGCAAAACAGTGAAAATGGTTATTATTAAATGATCATCTTTTGAGAAATATTGTGAAAAGCGGTGCAATTCACACTTTGGAATAAAAAAAAGGAACCCTTCTGATCTGAAGCAATACATCTACAAACACCCCTGAATTGTTTAAGGCTTCAAAAGTAAGACTGAATGCCTCACTAGGTACACAGAGTGTACCGGCCTCTGTTAAGAAAGGAATCTGCTATTTTATAAGAAAATATTCTAATAAACAACTGTTAATGTTACCATTAACATAATAAGTGTACAGTTTATAAGAACTGTCAGGGTATTTGAAAATACAGAACCAGAAAGCAATCCACCAGGCAACACGTTCTTCCTGCTGCTGTGCCGTTATTCTTGAAAATATATTATTAAACCTGTTATATTATTTGTTCTTGTAATACTGTGACCTTTAATTGCAATAATATGATTTTTACTTGTAATCATGAGCTTTTTCTGGTATATAAGAGCTGCTCTAATAATGCTAGTTATCTCTGAAAATAATATGTGCATTTCGGAAATACGACTACTACTGTAGAAATTACATTTATATCTTATAAATCCATTCACTAAATTTATCATTTTTGTCACATTTCTAAGGTTTTCCAAGAATAATTTCACTTCATTCTTTAAAGACTGACTTTTCCTAATGTTCTAAGTTTTTTTCTCATAATATTTTGAGTTTTCTTGAAATATACATAATTTTTGATTTATGCAAATTAAAATTAAAAGATAAATACTATGATACTTGCATCAAATAGCTGTTTACAGCTGTTTATGTATACTGTGTCTTTCCCTTTCAAATAAAACATAAATATTCACATTTCATTGTCATATAATATTATGATTACTTCAACAACATGACGACTTTGTCCTTTCAAAATATTTGGATTTTTTTGAAAATCTCCGATGTGTTTTTCCTGCAGTTTACCACAATTCATGTCATACCATGGTGATTGTACTGTGCAGTGTGTGCGTTGCTCTAGGCTTCACCCTCACTCTCCTGCAGGTTATGTTTGACCAGAAACTCTTTGATCGTTGGAAGATTGTCTAGCCCCGCCCTCTGCTCCTCCAGGTGCTGCAGAAGCTCCTCCCACTGGCGCTTGTCTCTTCCTGTCTGCCACGACAGCCGAACCACCGAACGCAGCAACGGCAGCAGCAGTGGGTGGGGCTGGTCAATATGCAGATGCACAGGTGAGGCGTCAGTCTGTGGGAGGGGGTTATTGTCGGGTGGGAGGGGGCTGTTGTCAGGTGCCAGGGGCTTATCCTCAGTCTCAACGGGGGTCAGAACACGGAGGGCGTGGTCACAGTGATCCCTTGCTTCTTCCAGCTGGTCCACCTCCTGGAAGCAGCATGACAGTCCCACCAGGGTGAAGAACCAATGGGAGGAGGCTGGAGGAGGGGTCTGGTTGTCATGGGAACATGCCCAGCCCAGTTTTTGCTGCAGTCTCTTGGCATTGAGCAGCGGACCCAAGGCCTCCTGGTAACGTCCCACCCTCAATGAAACAAGACAACTCTGAAACACCCAAACTAGCTGAAGTTGTGAGGCTTTTGTATTTTATAAAACTTGAAAAGTTATTTATGCACAGAAATGGAGGAACAAACAGTGGAGAAGAAAAATGAAACTGAACATTTAAGGTTTCTTTTAAAAAATAACCAGCAATTTTAGTTTAGTGTTCTGTCCTGTCCTACTAAGAGTGCTACATAAAACACAGTTCCACTAGTGTGATTTAATTTCAAGATTTAGTTTTGTCCATTACTTTCCTTTGCAATATGGCACAACTGTCCAGTGGATTATTTACACTATTTTTGGAGGGGTTACTGTGCAAGATAATGAAGAAACTGAAGAAAGAAAGGGTGAAGGAATTCATTGGTTAGCAGCCACCAAAGTCTACAAAAACTTGCTTATGTGGCTTAACATTTACGTAGAGTTGGTTAGCAACAAACGTAGGGAACATATGTCTAAGACACATGGTGGACACCCGTTGCACTTGCGGCAATAAACACTGTAGTTAGCAACTTAAAGATCCCACATTGTGTCCCTTTTTTGGGAAACTAATAAAAGTTTGACTTATGCCCAGAAGGAGAGTTTAGTCAGCTCAAAATATCACAATAATGTTCATTTTACATGACTGTATCACGCCTGGTTTTAGTCATCTCTTAAATTTGCTGTTTCAGTGTCTGTAGCTTCAATTGCTGATCTGCTGCTATCCCCACCCTCTTTAGGAAGGAGACTCGCTCTCCATCCTTGATTGACAGTGTGGAGAAAAACAGTCGACAACACAGCAGCTGAGTAGCCTTCTATCTGAGCCATCCTTTTACATGCAAATATCTTTGAATTCACAGCATAGTCATTTTTAACTCATGTATCTAGTAAGTTTACCAGATAACGTTACAGTTATAAAATCAGTAGTTGAGCACTGACTAGCAGCAGCACAGAAGGGACTGCTGGATAACATGTAGTCTTACTGGGCTGCATTTTAGTCATCTATTTCATACTAGTTATATATTACTCGTTATATATACTCAGTATATATGAGCACATCGAGCAGGAGAGACACAAACAGTTATAAATACCAAGTGAGTTTTAGGTGCACTGAAACACAACATGTGAATACAGTAAGTCAGTGAGTCACGGCAGTCATTATCAGTTTCAAATCACTTTTGAAGTTCCCATCATTGCTGACTGTCAAAGACCAGGGGTTTCTCAATTTCAATGGGGAAACTGGATAAAGTTCTTATTGTCTTGTAAAGCTGCGATGTTGCTAGATGATGGAGGGCTACAGGAATGGCTCTAGTCAGCGTCATTATATTTTTACAGCTTTTATTTTATGAGTTTCAAGACACACAAAACACAGTAAATAGATTTTCTCTATATGGGACCTTTAAGTAAAACATCACCACATTTTATAGTTTAATACCCTCTACTAACCTATGAGATTAGTGATATAAACCGCTACTGAGATAATGGGAGTAGAGAAAAAAAGAGGAAAAGACTATGTTTTTTTGCATTGGTAAACTCCCTCCCTCGCTTCCTCAGTGACTCTGGGTTTTTATTGATTTACAACCTGAACCTCTCAAAGCCAGGTCCTGGGGAACATCAAGTTCAAAGAGCAAAAATTACTCAACGACCATCCATTGTCTAATATTTAGTAGAGTAGTTTGTCTTCTTTTACTTATTTTAGTTATTCCAGTAATGTTTTTTTGTTTTTTCCTGGAAGTGATTCTGTCACTTCTGTTAACTTTAAGTTAACAACTGAAACTGTCTCAGCTTGATATCTGGGTACAGATCCAGATGTCCATCTTTGAGTTGCTTAGATCAGTTTAAGGTGTTTACATTCTGATGTTCAGTCATCTATAACTTGTCTCACATCATTCTCTTTGTTGTTGCTGCTACACCTGTACATGTTGTGGTTTTCATTCAGAATCTCCAGAACCTGCAGCCTCCACACTATCATCACTAGCTATAGAACTATAATTTGGCTTTGACTTGTTATCAAACCACTGGTTTTTGTGCCATCCCTGGAGTTTATGTAGGTGTTTCAATAAAGGCATGATCTACTTTTATATTAACTTTGTATTAACTTTAGGTCAAACGTGTAAAGTAATCTAACACATCATGTTATAAATGTGAGAAAAGTGGAACCTCTATTCATTTAAGAACATAACAGCATTTTAATTAGTTCAGATTAATTTTCCAAATGATGTTTAGATGAGTGTGGGATATGCAGCAGTTTATGAGTTACCTGATGAGCAGCTGTCCAGTCTGCAGGTCAGTTAGAAAGAAGAACTGGCGGACACACAGTGCACCCATCAGGGCAGACAAGGAACACAGGTGAGACAGGTACTGTTCAAATGCCCGGCTACGCTTAGCGATTGTCTCCGCTGTGAAGTTCCTGCGCAGCTTTTTCCCTACAGAGCCAAAACCATACGTTGTTTTAGGGAACTAAGCAGTGACATTGTTACTGAGGTTTCCCAACAGACTCACTCCCTCCCTCCCTCCCTCCCTCCCTCCCTCCCTCCCTCCCTCCCTCCCTCCCTCCCTCCCTCCCTCCCTCCCTCCCTCCCTCCCTCCCTCCCTCCATCCATCCATCCATCCATCCATCCATCCATCCATCCATCCATCCATCCATCCATCCATCCATCCATCCATCCATCCATCCATCCATCCATCCATCCATCCATCCAAGTTTATTTCTATAGCCCTTTACAACAGCCCAAAGGGTGACCAAACATCTCAGCATATTTTTGGACTGTGGGAGGAAACCGGAGTACCCGGAGAAAACCCACGCATGCACAGGGAGAACATTCAAACTCCGTGCAGAAAGATCCCAGCAAGGCTGAGATGCAAACCAGGGATCTTCTAGCTGCAAGACGAAAGTGCTAACCACCACGCCACTGTGCAGCCCGTAAATTATACAATAAAACAATAAAATAAACAGCAATAAAACAGCACTGAAATACACATCTAAAAGATATAAAAATAATAAAATGTCGCCATGCCGCTAGGTATTAAAAGCTATTGTAAACAGGAAGATTTTGAGTTTTGATTTAAAAAGAGCTAGGTCAGTGGTGGTGGTGGTGGTGGTGGTGGTGGGGGGGGGGGGGGGGGGGGGGGGGGGGTTGCAGCTACAGAAAACACCCGGTCACCCCAGTGTACTTCAAGCACCCGCTGATTGGATAACCTCAGAGCTCTTTTTTGGTCCTTTAAAGTTAAAAGCTCAGATAAATAAAGTGGAGCAAGACCGTTAAGAGCTTTAAAAACAAACAATAAAAGTTTGAAAAGAATTCTTGACTGGACTGGAAGCCAGTGGAGAGCATAAAGGACTGGGGCGATGTGCTCACATCTGGGGGTGTTTGTTAAAAGATGCACTGCAGCATTTTGCACCAGTTGCAGGCGGTTGATGAATGACTGGGAGATGCCAATATAAAGTGCATTGCAGTAGTCTAGTCTTGAACTGATAAAGCATGAATGGCTTTTTCAAGGTCGGTGCAGTTTAAAAAAGGCTCGACTTCAGCTAAAAGGCACAACCGAATGAAACTTGCACTTACAGTGTCAATTTGTTAAATTTCAAATCTCTGTCAAATATCACCCCCCAAATTTTTGACCGCAAGTCTCAAAGTCATTGAACTGAAACTTGATATATCAGCATCAGTACCCCCAAACACAATGCATTCAGTTTTGTCCTCATTTAAAAGTAAAAAGTGGTCATGGTCTCTACTCACGTGGGAAACAGACGCGCTCCATCTGGTCTCCATGGTTACGGCGCAAAGTGGCATGGAGCCGCTGGAAGTCAGAGTACCTCCGGGTGATGATGGCTGGAGTTTTATCACTACCACCTGACTGGATCACGTGGATGGTGTACAGCTGCAGAAACAAGAACAAGTTGACTACTTTCTGTGCAATCTCTCTTACATGACATCAGTCTTTAAATGATTGTATTTAAGGCCTTGAGACTTTCTGCACGTTTAGAGAAAATCTGGGGTTTAAATCTATATAGATGAATGCAAATTTTCTAAATGTCTCCCTTATGTCGAATGGATTTATGCATCCACCCTTCAAAACGTCAGCCTTCAAATGATGTCTGTTAAAGTGTGAAGTTCAACAATGTTGCCGTTATGCTGGTTTAAACAGGCTTTACCTACCCTAAAGAAGATAACATTAGAATAAAGGCGATAACATCAACCTTAAGTTCGGTTAAACAAGCTTTCCTTGACCTGAACAAGGAAACCTTAGCTTAAATAAGATATCCTTCACCCAAACAATATAACATTAGCCATACATTAGTTTAAATACCATAATATTAGCTTAAAAAAGATACTGTAGGTGCCATAACAAAATATTGTTAGCCTAAACAAAAGTTCCTTAAACTAAACAAGATATGTTTAGTTTGAATGAGCTAATAAAGCCACTACATTAGCCTAAAAGAGGAATTGTTATTGGTAAATTTGATTAAGCAAGCTTTCATTAGGCTAAACAAATATTTTAAACAAGATAACATTAGCTTAAACAAGGTAATGTAGTTGCTACAAGATATTGTTAGTCTAGACAAGATAATGTAGCTACTAAGTTATCCTAAAAATATAGCCTTAGCCTAAACAAGATGGCATTAACCTAAAAACAATAATGTAACCTCTATGTTAGCTTAAAAAAAGAACATTAGTCTTAACAAGACAGCCTAAACAAGCTAATGTAGTCAGCACATTTGCCTAAACAAAGTACTGTTAGCTTAAACAGTTTAATGTTGGCCACTACGTTAGCGTAAACAAGATATGGTTAGCCTAAACTTTATTACATTAACCTAAATATTATAATGTGTTAACTACGTTAGCTTAAACAAGATAATGTAGCTACAACATTAGCCTAATGTTATTTTGCATATTTTATTTGTTTATATTGTTTTAATGGTTCGTATCTGTTGTCTTTTTCTGCTGTTTTAGTTCATTTTTAGCAATTCTATTAAATTTGTGAGCACTTTACTAAACTTGTTTACAAAACTTGACTTTATTTATTTCATTCAATTTTATCCTGCTACATTTTGCATTTTACCATTGCATTTCAAGAACATTAAATAACTTCTGTGTATGTTCAGGTGCCATATAAAACAAACTTGCTGACTAAACAAGATATAGTTAACCTAAACAACATAATGTTAGTAGCTATGTTACCCGAAACAAGATATCATTAGCCTAAACCAGATAACAACAACCTAACAGAGACAGTCTGAAAGCCAATTGATCCTCACCACATATTTTGAGGAGCTGTCCTGCACCACGCTAGCATCGGTCACTTCAAACAGCAAGTTGTCCGTCTGCCGTCCTACAGAGGGGACGGGACTCCCTCCTCCTCCGAGTCCACGCAGGGTCCTCCAGCTTTCCTGAAGCTGACGAGTCAACAGTGAGGAGGGGGAGGGGCCCAGTGGAGACACGCCCATCGGACTGGTGTCTACACAGGACAGGTGAGAGAAGGGGTCAGATGAGCAGGTAGTATTTAGTGCTATTGCTAGCTAAACATGAATCTGATCTACTGTATACATGGATGACAGAGGAAAATTTTTAGAGATGCACTAACTACACAACTTACAAAATTCAGCAACTACTGACAGTCAAGTCATCATAAAGATCATTCGGTTTTTGCTTTTCAAATGTAAATAATTAAGCAAAACTAAGCATCGTTGGGTTTTAGAAGTTTTGCAAGATAAAACAAGACGTCTGAAGGCAGGTGAATGTGTACGTTAACAGCCTGATTAATATCACTGCTCCATCATTAAGGTCTCACAGATGCAGACCTGGTAACTGTTCTAGGAGTAAGTAAAGAACACAATAAAAACATCATTCAAACCAGTAAGTAGGCTTCAGGAATCTCAGAAGAAAAATAAGTATCGCTTATAAATAATTGTCAAGAAACCCTTCGATTGAAGGAAGACGCTTGTTATGGCCAATTTAAATCCGAAACCCTGAACACAACCTGCTCTTGACCAGGTTAGCTCCACAGCATAAGTTACCTTGGAGATCTCGTCAGGGAAAAAAAGAAAGCCGCCTGCGTGGTACTAAAAACTCTGACTCAGCTCAACATACCTCGCTAACCCGCTAATCTCGCTTCGTTCAGCCCTCTGGATTCCAACAAAGACTGGATTTTGCTGACAGTCCACTGATGAAATGTCCCTAAAAATCAATGCTTTTTGGGGGGTAAAATTATCTTCTGAGAACTTATTTTAGACGCTGTTTCCACTGGTGGAAACCCAGGGGCTGTCATTCATGAAGTTAACAAGCAATTTACGATTAAGAAGTCAAGATCATTTGCCATATCTGACCTGAACACTTGTACAAGTGTACCTGTGCGAGCAGATAAGAGAAGTTCAGGATCAGAGTGTGAACATACGCGAGACCCGCAGATTTAAATGGAAAGATCACCTGTGCTGCTGATGCCCTCCTCCATCGACTCTCCCAGGA